>NW_028270141.1:28726561-29029592 GCF_037043375.1 Chiloscyllium plagiosum | reverse complement strand
GGTTGGAGTGGGTGAGAGGGGTGGACAGGTTGAGGCAGTCAAGGTCGCGGCGGCAGTTGGATATGAAGAGATCGAGGGCGGGTAAGAGGCCAGCACGGGGTGTCCAGGTGGATGGGTGTGTTGGAGGCGGGAGAAGGCGTCGTCAGACCTCATCACCTCTGGAGATCTCCCATCCACTGCCTCCAACCTCATAGTCCTACAAGCCCACGACGCCCGTTTCTACCTCCTGCCCAAAATCCACAAACCCGACTGCCCCAGCCCCCATTGTCTCAGCCTGCTCCTGCCCCACCGAATCATCCATAATCTCATCACCTCAGGAGATCTCCCATCCACCGCCTCCAACCTCATAGTCCCACAACCCCGCACCACCCGTTTCTACCTCCTGCCCAAAATCCACAAACCCGACTGCCCTGGACGACCCATTGTCTCAGCCTGCTCCTGCCCCACTGAACTCATCTCTGCATACCTCGACACTATCCTGTCCCCCTTAGTCCAAGAACTCCCCACCTACGTTCGGGACACCACCCACGCCCTCCACCTCCTCCATGATTTTCGCTTCCCTGGCCCCAAAGCCTTATCTTCACCATGGATATCCAGTCCCTATACACTTCCATCCCCCATCACGAAGGCCTCCAAGCCCTCCGCTTCTTCCTCTCCCGCCGACCCAACCAGTACCCTTCCACTGACACCCTCCTCCGACTGACTGAACTGATCCTCACTCTTAATAACTTCTCCTTCCAATCCTCCCACTTCCTCCAAACCAAAGGAGTAGCCATGGGCACCCGCATGCGCCCCAGCTATGCCTGCATCTTCATCGGATATGTGGTACAGTCCATCTTCCGCGGCTACACTGGCACCACCCCCACCTTTTCCTCCGCTACATCGATGATTGTATTGGCACTACCTCGTGCTCCCATGAGGAGGTTGAACAGTTCATCCACTTTACTAACACCTTCCACCCCGACTTCAAATTTACTTGGACCATCTCAGACTCCTCCCTTCCCCTACTAGACCCCTCCATTTCTATCTCGGGCGACCAACTCAACACAGACATTTACTACAAACTGAACGACTCCCACAGCTACCTAGATTACACCTTCTCCCACCCTGCTCCCTGTAAAAATGCCATCCCATATTCCCAATTCCTTTGCCTCCGCCGCATCTGCTCCCAGGAGGACCAATTCCACTACCGAACAACCCAAAGGCCTCCTTTTTCAAAGACCGCAATTTCCCCTCCGATGTGATTGACGATACTCTCCACCACTTCCCGCACCTCCGCCCTTGAACCCCGCCCCTCCAATCGCCACCAGGACAGAACCCCACTAGTCCTCACCTATCACCCCACCAACCTCTGGATACATCATATCATCCTCCATCATTTCCACCACCTCCAAACAGACCCCACCACCAGGGATATATTTCCCTCCCCACCCCTATCAGCATTCAGGAGAGACCACTCCCTCTGCAACTCCCTCGTCAGGTCCACACCCCCCACCAACCCAAACTCCACTCCTGGCACCTTCCCCTGCAACCGCAAGAAGTGCAAATCTTGTGCCCATGCCTGCCCCCCTCACTTCCCTCCAAGGCCCCAATAGATCCTTCCATATCCGTCGCAAGTTCACCTGCACCTCCACACACATCACTTACTGTATCTGTTGCACCCGATGTGGTCTCCTCTACATTGGGGTGACAGGCCGCCTACTTGCGGTACGTTTCAGGGAATACCTCTGGGACACCCGCACCAATCAACCCAACCGCCCCGTGGCTGAACACTTTAACTCCCCCTCCCACTCCACCAAGGACATGCAGGTTCTTGGCCTCCTCCATCGCCAGACCCTAACCACACGATGTCTGGAGGAAGAGCGCCTCATCTTCCGCCTAGGAACCCTCCAACCACACGGGATGAATGTAGATTTCTCCATCTTCCTCATTTCCCCTCCCCCCACCTTATCTCAGTCCCAACCCCTGGATTCAGCAGCGCCCTCTTGACCTGCAATCTTCTTCCCGACCTCTCCGCCCCCAACCCCTCTCCGGCCTATAACCCTCACCCTCACCTCCTTCCACCTATTGTATTCCCAGCACCCCTCCCCCAAATTCCCTCCCTCCTACCCTTTATCTCAGCCCGCTTGGTACACCAGCCTCATTCCTGAAGGGCTTATGCCCGAAACGATTCTCCTGCTCCTCGGATGCTGCCTGGCCTGCTGTGTTTATCCAGCACCACATTTTTCAACTCTGGTCTCCAGTATCTGGAGTCCTCACTTTCTCCTAGCCCAAGTGAGTTGTCCTGTTTCATCAGTGACTGTGTTGACATGCAACTTGTTTCCAGCAATCAACAAGAGACTCTTTCATTTTATCTAAACGCAAAGGTTCCAAGCTGGGTAATCCAAGATGGTGGATGGGAAAATTTTCTGGCTGCAACAGCTGCTCCTTTATTGAGGTATTTTAGGTTCTCAAATTCCACGAGTAGCAATTAATGTTTTATATGATGTTGCATTGTTTTGGAACTTCGGGGAAAAAAAAGTCAAAACAACAGCAGTTTTCAAGGGAGAAGAACAGACAAAGGAAACACATGGTGAGGTCAGTGCTGGAGAGAGAGAAAGAAACTGACACCACAGTGTACCTGCACAGTACTGCTTTTGCTGTTTGAATTCATGTATTGCTGGATATCAGAGTGTGTCTGGGGAAAATTAACAAACAGTGAAATTCACAACTGATCTTGGAGGAACTGTTTGGGCAAAGTTCACAGCACAGAAGCAGATAAATGTATTGTTTTAAGTGTGGCGTACAGAAAATCTGCAGTAGTGAGTAGAGTGAGTTCTTTCTTGATTATATTTTTTTGAGATATGTCTCTTTATTAAACTTAAAATATAAGCTATAACTATTAATTTAACCAGGGGGCAGTGTTTTGTAGAGGAATAAGATGGTGTTATTTTTTGGGTCTGTAGATCATGAAAATATTCTGGGTCTGTAGGACCAAAAATGGCGTTTCGTAGAGTGATATGTGCTTTTTATCAGATGGGGGAGTTTAAAGAATGTTTCAGGGTTACTGCGAATTATATCTGCAATAAATGCTGTTGCTTGCAAATCTTATCAGATCGAATGGATTGGTTGGAGAGGCAGTTAGAAGCAATGAGGAACTTACAAGAGCAATAGTATGTGATGGATGGCAGTTATAGTAAGGGGGGAAAGTCTCAGATACAGTCACATAGATGGGTTAACTCCAGGAAAGGTAAGAGAGCTAGATAGCTAGTGCAAGAGCCTTCTGTGGCTACACCCATTTCAAACAATGGTATTTTGGAAATTGTACGGAGGGATGGATTCTCAGGGGAATGTAGCACGATCAGCCAAGTTTCTGGTATTGAGACTGGCTCTAATGCAACGAGGGTATGTCAGGTTCCAAGAGATCAATTGTGTTAGGGGATTCTCTCGTCCAAGGTACAGACAGACGTTTCTGTGACCAGCAGTGAAAAATCAGAATGGTGTGTTGTTTCCCTGGTGCCAGGATCAAGGATATCTCAGAGAGGGTGCAGAATGTTCTTAAAAGGGAGAGGGGTCAGCAAGAAGTCATTGTACACATTGGAACCAATATGACATCGGAAGGGAAAAGGTTGAGATTCTGAAGGGAGATTACAGAGAGTTAGGCAGGAATTTAAAGAGGAGTTCCTCGAGAGTAGTAATATCTGGATTACTCCCAGTGCTATGAGCTAGCGAGGACAGGAATAGGAGGATAGAGCAGATGAATACATGGCTGAGGAGCTGGTGTATGGGAGAAGGATCCACATTTTGGATCATTGGAATCTCTTCTGGGGTAGAAGTGACCTGTACAAGAAGGACGGATTGCACCTAAATTTAAGGGGACTAATATACCGGGAGGGAAATTTGCTAGAGCTGCTCGGGAGGATTTAAACTAGTAAGGTGGGGACGTGAGACCCAGGGAGATAGTGAGGAAAGAAATCAATCTGAGACTGGTACAGTTAAGAACAGAAGCGGGTCAAACAGTCAGGGCAGGCAAGGACAAGATAGGACTAATAAATTAAACTGCATTTATTTAAATGCAAGGGGCCTAACTGGGAAGGCAGATGAACTCAGGGCATGGTTAGGAACATGGGACTGGGATATCATAGCAATTACAGAAACATGGCTCAGGGACGGGCAGGACTGGCAGCTTAATTTTCCAGGATACAAATGCGACAGGAAGGATAGAAAGGGAGGCAAGAGAGGAGGGGGAGGGGTGTTTTTGATAAGGGATAGCTGTGTTGAGGGAGGATATTCCTGGAAGTACATCCAGGGAAATTATTTGGGTGGAACTGAGAAATAAGAAAGGGATGATCACCTTATTGGGGTTGTATTATAGACCCCACAATAGTCAGGGGAAAATTGAGAAACAAACTTGTAAGGAGATGTCAAGTATCTGTAAGAATAATAGGGTGGTTATGGTAGGGGATTTTAACTTTCCTAACAAAGACTGGGACTGCCATAGTGTTAAGGGTTTAGATGGAGAGGAATTTGTTAAGTGTACACAAGAAAATTTTCTGATTCAGTATGTGGATGTACCTACTAGAGAAGGTGCAAAACTTAACTTACTCTTAGGAAATAAGGCAGGGCAGGTCAGTGGGGAAGCACTTTGGGGCCAGCGACCATAATTCCATTAGATTTAAAATAGTGATGGAAAAGGACAGACCAGATCTAAAAGTTGAAGCTCTAAATTGGAGAAAGGCCAATTTTGACGGTATTAGGCAAGAACTTTAAAAAGCTGATTGGGGGCAGATGTTTGCAGGTAAAGGGACGTCTGGAAAATGACACCTTTAGAAATGAGGTTATGAGATTCCAGAGGAGATATATTCCTGTCAGGGTGAAAGAAAAGGCTGGTAGATATAGGAAATGCTGGATGACTAAAGAAATTGAGGGTTTGGTTAAGAAAAATAAGGAAGCATACTAAAGGTATAGCCAGGAGATATCGAGTGAATCCTAAAAAGAGTATAAAGGAAGTAAGAGTATACTTAAGAGAGAAATCAGGAGGGCAAAAAGGGGACATTTGCTTTGGCAAATAGAATTAAGGAGAATCCAAAGGGTTTTTACAAATACATTAAGGACAAAAGAGTAACTAGGGAGAGAACAGAGCCCCTCAAAGATCAACAAGGCAGCCTTTGTGTGGAGCCGCAGAAAATGGGGGAGATACTAAATGAGTATTTTGCATCAGTATTTACTGTGGAAAAGGATATGGAAGATATAGACTGTAGGGAAATAGATGGCGACACCTTGCAAAATGTCCATATTACAGAGGAGGAAGTGCTGGATGTCTTGAAATGCATAAAGGTGGATAAATCCCCAGAACTGATCAGGTGTACCCTAGAACTCTGTGGGAAGCTAGAGAAGTGATTGCTGGGCATCTTGCTGAGATATTTGTATCATCGATAGTCACAGGTGAGGTGTTGGAAGACTGGAGGTTGGCAAATGTGGTGCCAGTGTTTAAGAAGGGTGGTCAGGACAAGCCAGGGAACTATACACCAGTGAGCCTGATGTCGGTGGTGGGCAAATTGTTGGAGGGAATCCTGAGGGACAGGATACACATGTATTTGGAAAGGCAAGTACTGATTAGGGATAGTCAACATGGCTTTGTGCGTGGGAAATCATGTCTCACAAACTTGATCGAGTTTTTTGAAGAAGTAACAAAGAGGACTGGTGAGGGCAGAGTGGTAGATGTGATCTATATGGATTTCAGTAAGGCATTCGACAAGGTTCCCCATGGGAGACTGATTAGCAAGGTTAGATCTCACAGAATACAGGGAGAACTAGCCATTTGGACACACAACTGGCTCAAAGGTAGAAGACAGAGGGTGGTGGTGGAGGGCTGTTTTTCAGACTGGAGGCCTGTGACCAATGGAGTGCCACAAGGATCGGTGCTTGGTCCTCTGCTTTTTGTCATTTACATAAGTGATTTGGATGCGAGCATAAGAGGTACAGTTAGTAAGTTTGCAGATGACACCAAAATTGGAGGTTAGTGGACAACAAAGAAGGTTACCTCAGATTGCAACAGGATTTTGACCAGATGGGCCAATGGCCTGAGTAGTGGCAGATGGATTTTAATTCAGATAAATGCGAGGTGCCGCATTTTGTGAAAGCAAATCTTAGCAGGACTTATACACTTAATGGTAAGGTCCTAGGGAGCGTTGCTGAACAAAGAGACCTTGGAGTGCAGGTTCATAGCTCCTTGAATGTGGAGTTGCAGGTAGATAGGATAGTGAAGAAGGCATTTGGTATGCTTTTTTTTCTTGGTCAGAGTGTTGAGTACAGGAGTTGGGAGGTCATGCTGCGGCTGTACAAGACATTGGTTCGGCCACTGTTCGAGTATTGTGTGCAATTGTGTGCAATTCTGGTCTCCTTCCTATCAGAAAGATGTTGTAAAACTTGAAAGGGTTCGGAAAAGATTTACAAGGATGTTACCAGGGTTGGAGAATTAGAGCTATAGGGAGAGACTGAACAAGCTCGGGCTTTTTTCCCCTGGATCGTCGGAAGCTGAGTGGTGACTTTATCGAGGTTTATAAAATTATGAGGGACATGGATAGAATAAATAGACAAAGTCTTTTCCCTGGGGTCAGGGAGTCCAGAACTAGAGGGCAAAGGTTTAGGGTGAGAGGGAAAAGATATAAAAGAGACCTAAGGTGCAACGTTTTCACACAGAGGGTGATACTTGTATGGAATGAGCTGCCAGAGGAAGTAGTGGAGGCTGGTATAATTGCAACATTTAAAAGGCATTTGGATGGGTATATGAATGGAAGGGTTTGGCGGTGCTGGCAGGTGGATATCTGGTCAGCATGGACTGGTTGGACCGAAGGGTCTGTTTCCATGCTGTACATTTCTATGACTCTATGAGTGAATATTCTTCATATGTGATGTTCACAGAACACACCAGCCCCTTAGTACTATAACACCAGACAAGGACAAACATAAAACTAAGTTTCAGTTGTTTTTTCTATATAATTGATCTCATGTATATTCCTGGAATCTGAATACAAAATCAAATCTTGCACTCAGAACTGCTTGCCATTATCTCACATCACAATCTAGAATCTAACTCACAGGGGATGGTATCTGCTACAGTAGTAATCAATCTCCATTGTTTCTCCAACTACAGGAGATTATATTTCAGTTTTTGCATTGCAACTGCTTCTTTGAAGTGTCTGTCTGAAGGTCCTTGAACCCTCCAAATTGCAACATTACACAGTATCTATTGGGACCGAATGTAATCCACTCAGGATTTTTTCAGTCAGTGAATTACATACAAAGGCATCTTTGCATTACATATCCTATTTTACAATTTAACAAAATAAAAGAGTCCTACTTAAAAGTTCAATATTCCATAAGTAATTCCAAACTATGATTCTTTTTTCATGACAGAAAGGATTTGAAGCTCACTGAGTGTTGAAGAGATTTATAAGAATTGAATTGAATTGAATTTAGTTTTATTGTCATATGCACGCACATAAGTAGATGGTTCTTCTATAACACATATTTCGTCAACACAAATTGGCATTAACGCGATTGAAGAATTTAGACTGTTATTTGTAGAACATGAACTTTTCTTACCGTATTGGCTATAACACGATTCTGGCCCCATTAGTTTAAATGGGGTTGCTATTGTGCAATTTCCCTATAACACAAAATAGCATGAGAACTGAACTATTGTATTATATCAGAACCAACTGTACAGTGAAAAATTTACAAGTCGCCACTTACAGTGCCATCTTACGTATAATGTACCTAGTTACAGGTTCTTCAACACAAGTTCTATGCAAAATGTATTTTGAAAAATAAAGAAATAACAAGTCCAACATTCAGTCCTTCCACCACAATTCATGCTGGCACCTAGCCTTCAGTCCATGCTGGGTCTTGACTCCAGATCACACCAGACTTCATCTCAAGACCCTTGAGGCTGGGAGTCCACTCTGGAATTACCTCAAGGCTGGAGGTCTACGCTAAGGCCGAAAGACTGCTATTTGCTGCCAAAAGACCACCACGCTGGGTTGGGAAATCACCAGGCCAGACTGGGAGACCATTACGTCAGGCCGAGAGGATGCCTTACCGGGTCCATGCTGAAACCGAGCTTCCCAATTCTGTGCTGAGGCCAGGAGTCCAAGTCTGCACTGAGGCCAGGAGTTCGGGAAATTGCCAAGAAGAAAGAAGAAAATAAAAGACAAAAAAGAAATAAAATGAAAGAAAAAGAAAAAGGAACAGATGGAGCAGACAAGATCCGGCTGACGTGTCCTACTGTGTAGCAAGAGATGAGAGATTTCAGGTGTGTTGAGAAACTAGAGGAATTGAGATTGTTTTCTTTAAGCCAGGAAGGCTAAGGGGATATTTAACGGAAGCATTCAATATAAAGGATTTTAATAGTGTAAATAAAGATTACTGGCAGAAGGATCAGTTATTAGAAGAAACAAGTTTAAACTGGCAAAAGAATAGATAGGACATTAGATTAAAAAACACAGCAAGGTATTGTGATCTGAAATACACTGTTTGAAAGGGAAGTGGAAGCAGATGCAGAAGTCAAAATATGTGAAAGGGAAATAAATTACAAACAATTCAGAAAGTGTGCGAGGAGGGGGACTAATTGGATAGCTCTTTCAATGAGCTAGCACTGATATCATGGACTGAGAGACTGTGCTGCATCATTTTATGAATCCTTGATTCTATTAAATAATTTAATTTGCTGAGATGTAGAACTGGTAGAACTGAGCCTGCATAACTGTTGATAATAGTATATCTTCCACAACATCGCTCTGAGTAAGATGCTGCAATGTTGCATAATATTATATGTCAAATAATGTATCAAAGTCATTAATCTTTTTCAGCTTAATTCCTCACCTTAGATTTGAGTATTTCTCTATTTTTACAGTTCAGATTTGCCTTTGAGATATTCAATAAAATATGATGGTTCCAAATGTGGCAAAAATTAAACTGTGTTACAGGACAGGCATGAAGAGAAGATTGATCAATCTAAACAGCATATCAGGAGCTTAGAAGACATTGGAGTGGAAGGTTAGAAAGGTATATCAGCAATGTTAAAATGGAATAAACACTTAGAACTGTGGATGCTGGAAATAGAGTTACAGAGATGGAGAACATGGAGAACTGACCCTTCTTCCAACTCCTCCATGCTGACCAGATATCAGAAATAAATCTAGTGCAATATGCCAGAATTTGACCCAGAACCCTCTACACTCTTCCTATTCATATACCCATCCAGATGCCTTTTAAATATTGTAATTGTACTGTCCATCACAACTTCCTCTGGCAGCTAACTCCATACAGGCACCACTCTCTGCGTGAAAAAGTTGCCCCTTAGGTTACTTTTAAATCTTTCCCCTCTCTCCTTAAACCTATGCCCTCTAGGTTTGGACTCTCCCCACCCCTAGGAAAATACCTTGTCTATTTACCTTATGCATGCCCCTCATGATTTTATAAAGCTCTGTAAGGTCACCCCTCAGCCTCTGACACTCCAGTGAAAACAGCCTCTCCCTATAGCTCAAACACTCAACCGTCATTCCTGTAAATCTTTTCTGAACCCTTTCAAGTTTCACAACATCATTTCAAGAGCAGGGAAAACAAAACTGCACACAATACTCCAAAAGTGGCCTAATCAATATCCTGTATAGACACAACATGACTTCCGAACTCCTATACTCAATGCACTGACCAATAAGACCAGCTTACCAAATGTCTTTTCCTCTATCCTATCTACTTGCGACTCCACTTTCAAGGAACTATGAAGTTGCACTCTAAGATGACTGTTCAGCAATACTCCCCAGGATCTTACCATTAAGTGTATAAGTCCTTCCCTGATTTGCCTTTCCAAACTGCAGCACTTCACATTTACCTAAATTAAATTCCATCTGCCACTGCTTAGCCCATTGGCCCATCTGATCAAGATCCCATTGTACTCTGAAGTAACCATCATCCCTGTCCATTACATCTCCAATTTTGGTGTCATCTGCAAACTTACTAACCATACCTCCTGTGTCCACATCCAAATCATTTATATAAGTGACGAAAAGCAGTGGACCCAGCACTGATCCTTATGGCACACCACTGGTCACAGGTCTCCAGTCTGAAAACTCTCCAGCACTGCCCTCTGTCTTCTACCTTTGAGCCAGTTCTGTAAACAAATGGCTAGTTTTCTCTGTATTCCATGTCATCTAACACTGCTAACCAGTCTACCATGAGGAACCTTGTCAAACGCCTTACTGAAATCCATATAAATCATGTCCACTACTCTCATCTCATCAATATGCTTTGTTACTTCTTCAAAAAACTCAATCAAGTTAGTAAGACATGATTTCTCACACACAAAGCCATGTTGACAATCCCTAATCAGTCCTTGCCTTTCCAAATACATGTAAATCCTGTCCCTCAGGATTCCATCCAACAACTTGCCCACCACCGATGTCAGGCTCACCAGTCTATAGTTCTCTGGGTTTTCTTTACTACTTTTCTTAAATAGTGGCACCACATTAGCTAACCTCCAGTCTGCTGGCACCTCACCTAATGCTATCAATGATACAAATATCTCAGCAAGGGGCCCACCAATCACTTTCTGAGCTTCCCACAGAGTTCCAGGGTACACCTGATCAGGTCCCAGGGATTTATCCACATTTATGTCTGAAACAAAAACAGATTGCTGGAGAAATACAACATGTCTGACAGTATCTGGAGAGAGATACTGAGTTCATGTTTCAAGTCCAATGACATTTTGTCAGAAATAGAAGTTTTTGCTAGAGAACTCATCAGCGACCTCACTGAATCCAGACTCTGGTTTGAATCAGAATAAACCTCTGTGTGTGCACCATCCTAATAATTAATTTGTCAGTTGTTTACAAAATTATACTGATGTAACTAAAAATTGCTATCACAATGGATTTTTAATTTATTTATTCATAGTATGGACAATGAATTAAATGGACAATTCAAAGAGGTCTTCCATTTGCATGTTGGGAGACATGATGTACAACAATCACAGTGTCAATCACAAAGCATAAACATAAATTGCAAAATATATATACTACAATGTGCTTTACAACTGATTAACCTAAATCAAGAACACTGTTTTGCAAAACAAAAAATTGTAGCTCAGGACATGGATTTTTAATGGAATATTTCATTACATTTTTGTTGAGTTTGTCAATTTGCTAAATGAGAAATTAACCAAGAAATATTTGATTTCTCATCTACATAAATGATTCAGTTCTCTTAGTTAAATATGACAGTGCCACTTACTCATCAGGTATTCTCTTCATAACAAGTTATGTTCTCTGAATGCTTCTAGCTCATTAAATCCTGTCACATCCTGTTACACAACACAGTTGAACTATTATGCAAAATGTTTCATGTAGAGCTAAATTGATTATGCTCTGTGTGTGTCACAGCTTGACTGAAAGTAGATTTTCTTCACACTCATTCATCTGGAGGGCATTTTCTATATCAGTAAAGTGGTGCCCAGGAACAATGTAAAAATTGTTAGGAATATTTTATTGAAGTTACAGTTACTCATACCATTATCTGAATATGCTGTGATCCTTTCAAAGTTAATGTCAGCTTTGTCAGTAAGGTCATATAAATTTAGCTCATATTGCGCCAGTCTACAGAACTAATCATTTATTATGGATGCCAACGATAAGAATACAGATTCAGTTTAGATGTGACAGACAGAATGGGAACAACTTAATTTGACAATTGTGTTGATATAGCAATGCTGCATATAAGACTTCAGAAAAGTTTTACGGATGACAAGTAGATTAACTTCAAGTCTGAATAAAGACATATTCGGAAGTCTGCATTTTGCATGTGTGAGGAAATAAGGATAGACATTGATTATTTCAGTTTATTTCAGCTAATGACACTGGCACCTTAGGTTAGTTGTAGAAACAATGTATTGAGGACCATACCTTTTATTTATGCTACACTCATCGCTCTGGATTTTATGCTCTTACCACTGGCAGACCAGAATCTTGTTCTCTTTTGTTTGTGTTTCATTCAATAGTCTGTAAATAAATTGTTTTGTTTAAAACAGAATGATTGACCACACAGACGCTATGACAACAGAGAAATGGATACCACATAATAATTGTCAGACAAGAATGCTCCCTCCCAGTTTGGGAACACTTCAGCCGTCAAGGCTATTCAGCTTCCAATTTTTGGGTGAGTGTTCTCCAAGGCAGCCTTCAAGACACACAACAACGCAGAATCACTGAACAGAAACTGATAGCCAAGTTCAATACCCACCAAGATGGCCTCAACCATGATCTTGGGTTCATGTCATGCTAAATGTGACCCCACCACACTGTTCTGTATCTGTTAAATCTATCCTACTGCCCTGTTTTGACACCATTACCTTGATCTCACTATCTTAATTAGTTTGTACAGTTCTGGATTACTTATTACTCTGGTTAGACTCTCGGCATGCAACTCGTATACCTATCATGTTATTCCAGTCAAATAAAAATCAAAAGAACTGCAGATACTGTAAATCAGGGGCAGGGATTGCTAGGGTGGGGGTAGGGTGGTGGAGAGGAGGAGGTCAATGGATCTGGCAGCAGCTATGAAGAAAAATCAGAGTTAATGGTTTGTGTCTGATGACCTGATGTCTGTTTTTCTTTCACAGAAGCTGCCAGACATGCTGGGCTTTTTCAGCAGCTTCTGTTTTTGTTCCATGTTATTGTAGTCAGTTGGTTTATCTCCAGCACCACCTTATTTTTAATTTTTTGTAATTATCTCTCTGCCTCATTTAATTGGATTCTAGGTCATCCCTTCGTTTGTTATTAAGCTGTTGACACATTACTCACACGATCTAACATCCTTGGTCACCTGCAGAACCTTATTATTCAACTCTCCACTCACACCATTTGTATGATCTTTTGGTCTCTCTGCCCTTGATCTCTCTGCCCATAAATTCTGTATTCTGTGTGCTTCTTTCTCACTTCATCTGATGAAGGGGCTATGCTCCAAAAGCTTGCAATTTCAAATAAACTTGTTGGACTATAACCTGTCGAAGAGTGTGGTGCTGGAAAAGCACAGCTGGTCAGGCAGCATCCGAGTAACAGGACAGTCAACGTTTCGAGCAGAAGCTCTTCGCCCTGATGTACTTTTCCAGCACCACACTCTTCGACTTTGATCTCCAGCATCTACAGTCGTAGCCTAAAACCTGGTGTCATGTGGTATCTAGCTTAGGTATAAATGAGTAGATCACAAAACCTTGTTTTATAAAGGCTGTGGTTGTAAATATTTTCCAGTGCTAGTCATAATCAGCTAAAGATAATTTAAAACAATTGACATACCTATTTCAAGCAGATAAGTCAATGCCTATTCCACAACTTCAGAGACAAATTTTCAGATAAATGCACTGAGTCTTTGTTTATGTGATTTCAGCTTTCAGAACAGTTTGAATACATGTGCGAACTTCAGAATAGAAATGCCTCAGCAGCAATTTCTGCTATTTGTTTTTTCCTACCTCTTTTATTCTTCTTCTCCAGAAGTATAGCTTCTTACATGACTCTCTGTTACACAACAATTGAAGAGTTAGCTTTATTCAAGTCAAATATCCATTTTGTTTGTGTAACTTGATCGTGAGTGTGCACTATTCAGTGGGGGCAGACCACTTTGCTGAAGTGAGCCTTCCAACCAACAATGAGCTTTTTCTTATGGACACTCTTACACATGTACTTTCTAGTTATGCTCACTAGATCAATAGTTCCCAACCTTTTCAGGAACCTTGCACACTCCAATAAGACAAATAATTATCCATGGCACTTCCATTTTCATCAGTCAAATTGACTGCTCATAAATGTCACATTTATTTGTGTTTCGTATGGAAAGGCCTTACTGGAGAGGTTTGCAACATAGTGCATACAACAGACTAAAGATCAAATGCATTAATGTTTCAAGTCCACTCAAAATAATACACTATCTTTGACTGCAAGCATACAGACATTTTCAAAATCTGCTCAACTCAACCATTTCTAATTATTCATGGTGCTAAATCTGTTCCACACTCTACACTCAGTTCAAGGTCTGAATTTCACAGATGGCAATTAATATTTGTAACAATATTTTTAAAACTATAAGATTTATTAAATAATTGAAATTCAATGGATCAGAGCAAAATGCAGTAGAGAGTAAACTGCAGTTTGCTGGGTGTTAGTGAGATACCTGGGCCTGCCAGGGTGTGCTGAGCTTTTTTATCCAGGGCAGAAGCGAAGAGTTAGCCACCCATAAATCTTTTCTTTCCACTGACAAGTGTTCCCTCAACAAGACAGACATTTTTATGATCACTAGTAAAAACTATCATGTAATCTCATTTTCACTTTGACCACCTGCATTTAAAATATTCATATTTTAGAATCAAGAGATCAGTATATTGCTTTTATTCAGTTATGATTTTCATAAATGTTATGAGTTGTTATTTTAGTTGGATAGAAAATGGATGTGCCATGGATAATTATTTGTCTCATTGGAGTGTGAAACAATGTTTGCTTTACATTGATTTTTATTATCATTGTACAAAATTTCACAGAAAGCTTGGCTAATTCTTACAGTGCACCAGTTAGAAGCCACTGCACTAAGTAACAAGTGAAAACCCTGTTCTTTTCCTCTTCAATCCACTGATATTACTAAGCATTTATCATTTATCCCGCTGAAATCAGCCCAGATTGAGGATCAAACTGAGGCTTCCTTGATCTATGTAGGTCAACAATTCATTGAAGAATCACCAGTTTTTCAATTTATAAACCAAGAAAAGAAAGTTTAAGTAATTTTTCAATGTTCTTTGATGGTACAAATTAAATTGTATTTGATACACACACATATTGACTTCTGAATCATGAGAAATTATTCATATTATATTGTGAGCACACGATCAAAATGAAAATATTGCTAAAGGCATTAAGCAGTCAACATCCTTGTGAAAATAAATGTATACCAAAGATTTTGTTGACTGATAATAAATGGATTGTAACTGGTACATATACATTATGATATACCTTCCCATTACTTGTGAACTGTTGTCAACATACATAAATCAGATATCTGATTTTACTCAGTCTTTAAACATAAAAAGCTTTGCTAACTCTCACTTCCATGACAAGGTTATTACCATTTTAGAAACAAGGCTAAAGTGTGTTAACTGAAGAATATAATAGTCCTTATCTCAGCTTGGTTTAAATAAAAATTGCAAAAAGTGCTGGAAGGTGCCATTCACTTTTTCTGTTAGTGGTAATATTCTTTTGCCTGCTTGGTAAAAACCACATTGCTCTGGATATATGGATTTTAAAGTGATTATTCTTCAATTATAATGCATTGTTTTCAAGGTATGAAAAAACTGATCATGGTATAATATCACAGGCTGCAAGCCTCACAGTGAGTCTGACAATTGTTTCAATAAATTACATTTGCTTTTGGGTAGACAACTGTTCATGCCAACTGTTGTATAAATACCCAGTGAATTTTGGCCAAGCTGCCTGATTTAGCAATTGGGTGAGAATCAGCAAACACAAATTCTCTCTTCTGAAGTGGTCATGTTCTACAGCAAAAAAACCCGCTGAAACAGATTCCCCTGTTGGATTTACATGAAGTAGTAACTGTTAGAAAAGTACTCAATGGAGAGTTTCATGTAGTCAATAACAAATTCTTTCTTATTCCGATAAAATATCTGTCACTTTTTGACATGAAATGCAAATTCAAAAATGTAAATTCTCAGCTACTAACTTCCTCAAAATATGTAAATTCAGGTTCTTAGACTAAATATTTGCTACAATCAACAGTATTTACAAAATAAATATCTATGAAGCATTACTCATTTCACTTAGTACAAAAGGATAAATAAATGAGTTACCAGCACCTTGTTTCCTCAATACTGTCACCAGGATATTAGTTTTGCCTGCCCAGTCACTTCACCTCTCTCAGCACATGCAAAACAAATGATGAACAAAGCACACAGAGAAAGTGAGGACTGCAGATGCTAGCAACCAGAGTCAAAAAGTATAGCACTGGGAAAGCACAGCAGGTCAGGCAGCATCCGAGGGCAGGACAGTCAACGTTTTGGGCATAAGCTCTTCATCAGGAATATGGAGTTGGGAAGGGGGCTGAGAGATAAGTAGGAGGGTGGGGCTGGGGGTGGGGGGTAGCTGGGTTGGCAATAGGTAGTTGCAGGTGGGGCATATTGGTGATAGGTCAGAGGGAAGGGTGGAGCGGATAGGTGAGAAGAAAGATGGACAGGTAGGACAGCTCAAGAGGGCAGTGCTGAGTTGGAGGGTTGGATTTGGGATAAGGTGGGGGGGGAAAGATGAAGAAATTGGTGAAGTCGACTTGAAGAGCTTATGCCTGAAATGTTGACTGTCCTGTTCCTTGGATGCTGCCTGACCTGCTGTTCTTTTCCAGCACCACACTTTTCGAACTGACCTCCAATATGAACAAAGCACAGCAGCTTTACATTTTGTGCCTTACACTGAAGTTAATCTGACTGCATTTAAACAACAAAACCTTTCCCTTCCTAATATGGATGTTCTTTTGAACTGTATGACTTGTATTGAACTGTATAATAAAGGAAATTGATGTCCAAAACTTATAAATGTGGACATACCCTTTTGTTTTAGGTGGCTGATAAAACTTCTCAATGTAAACAGAAATAATTTTTAATATCAGAATAAACTGAATCCACAAGGCCCATAAGGAACGGGAACAGGAATAGGCCATTTGTTCTCTTGACCTTCTTCCATCAGTCAATAGGATAATGGCTGGTCCGACATTCCCAGTGTCCATTTTCCTGCCTTTTCCCCATTACCCTTGATTCCCCTACTGATCACTGATCTTTCTAACCCAGGTTAAATATACATGTTTCATATATCCAACTTATCAACAAATTACATTGGTCCCAGGTCTCAAAGAAGGGTAATGGTGAGCTGTCATGAAGTGACATACCATCCTGACTTGGGCATGTATTGCCATTCTTAATGGTTACTATGTCAGATTTCCAGAACACTATCTAGCAATATTGTAAGAGCATATGGACTACAGTGGTTCAAAAGGCCTACAAATACCATTACCTCTCAGAGATAACTCGGGATCAGTATTACAAACAGAAATTTTTTATGAAATCCATGTCCCCAGAATGCATTAAAAAGACGACAATTGTTTACCTTACGCAAATGTAGCATTCGCTGATAAAATTGTAAGGATAAAACAAATTCTTTATGACAAACTGACTGATTTCAGTCTCCGATAGAATTATAAAATAACAAATAATGAAATTATGGCTGAAATGACATTAACATAAAGAAATGTTACTGCAAAGATCATGATAAACATAGTCAAAGGTTAACTACAAAGACTTTTCTTTTAAAGTGTAATAAACAGACTTCATTTCTCATTTGCCATCCAGTGTTTATGCAGCTGGTCTTCCAAAAATAGCACTGTAGATTATCTCTTCTCTACCTGTTAATTAACTCATACTAGTATTTGGTTTCAAGTGCATCAAGACACATTCTTTATGATCTCAAAGATAAGCTTCAGTACACTTTTTCAACATCGCAAATATCCATCAAGGCCAGTGTAGTCCTTGCTAACGTCCATGCATCGATACTTTCCAAGAAATGTTGCTGGATAGCAAAGGAATACTCCATTTAAGAATTCTGTTCAGTTTCACCATCACCACAGCACAATCACAACCTCCCTTCACTTATCACTTTACCACAGTTACATTAAGTGCAATGTTAAAATTCTCAATAATGTTCCAGCTGAAAATTTCTGATTCAACATTCATGGAGAATTGAAACTGATTTTTTCAGGTCTGTGTGGCTTATATTGTACACAAGATTTATGTTAAATCAGGCAGGCTAGTAATCCAGATATTGATGAAGTTCCTGCATACTTTATGAAAAATTGTTTTGTGTAATATCATTGAACAAAATGAACAATGAATGTTCTCTAACAAAAACAGAAGTTACTGGCAAAACTCAGTAGGTTTGGCAGCATCTATAGGAAGAAAGCAGAGTTAACGTTTTTAGTCTAGCGACTCTTGATCAGTTCTGATGAGGCTAGCAATTCCTGTTTATGTTTTAGATCTCCAGTATCTGCAGTTCTTTATTTTAATCAACGAACTGTTTCTGTTCCTGTCAGGCATTCAGGAATGTAAGCTGGAACAACTCAGAGATACCCAAAATCCTCTTTGAGCTCGACCTCCTTTGAAAACTTCTCCTATAACTCCTATCACTTTGTTCACGTCAGAGGTGTGGCCATAGATGCCCACATAGGCCGCAGTATGCCTATTTATATGTGGGATATATAGAACATTTCTTGCTCCAATGCTACTCGAGCCCCTCCACACAACCCTTTCCATGATACACTAATGACATCACCAGTGCTGCTTTTGTCTCATGTTCAGAATTGGAAAAATTGATTCATTTCATTTTTAATCTCCACCCTCTTCTCACCTTCACCTGGTCCATCTCGGACCCCTCCCTTCCTTTCCTTGATAACTCTGTTTCCATTTCTGGGGATAGGCTAGCGACCGATATCTATTTCAAACCTACTGGCTCCTCCAATTACCTGGACAATACATTCTCACATCCTGCTTTTTTTAAAGCCTCTCTTCCATTCTCTCAGTTTCTCCATTGCATCTGTTCCAATTATGCCATCTTCAACAGGGAGGTCTCAGAAGTGTCCAACTTCTTCCTCAACTTTTTCCTTATCACTGTAGTTGATAGGGCCCTTATTCATGATCAACTCTTATCCCATAACAGCAATAGGGTCCCCCTCATCCTCACTTACCATCCCACCAGCCTCCACAACCAAAGGATCATAAGCTGCCATTTCCATCATCTTCAGAGGGATGCCATGACAATCAAAGTCTGACTTCACCTGATTAAAGAGCTGCACTCTGAAGGCTTGTGATTTCAAATAATCCTGTTGGACTATAACCTGGTGTTGTGTGACTTCTCACTTTGTCCACTCTAGTCCAATACCTGGCACCTCCTCATCATGACCAGTAAATATTCTCCTCCCCTTTCTCAGCATAGTTCTTAAAAAAAGTCCCCAGATTTGAAACTTTAACACTGCTTTCGCCCCATAGACTGCCCAACATATTGAATTTCACCAGCAATTTCTGTTTTGTTTCAGGTTTCTGGCATCCACATTTCTTTGTTTTATTAATAAATAAGTGTTCTTTGCTGTGAGGGTAGCATGGATGATTGTAATGATAGTGCAGAACTGGCAGACTGGCTGGTCCACAGTGGTCATCATAACTATTCATCTTCAAAGCAAAACATATTTCTGGATGAGGTAATGCTATATCTTTCTGGCATTTGATGCCATCAATTGTGTGTGTGGAAAATTCTCAAATTCATTTGTACATAGCATGTTTCCACCCATATTACAACCACCTACTGCTTGTCTTGAACTCAATCAACAAATACACATTCATCAGAATGCTTATTTAACAGATATATTGAGGGGCATAGACTATGTTGTATGTATTTCTATCAAGCTGTTTGTGTAATGACAGGACTATTAAATTTCTTTACATTTCCAGAATATTATACCCAATGTGTCAGCCACTAAATTGACACTAAAAGTAATTTTGGCCAATTATGTGATTTAATACTGCATCCAGCATAAATATTCAACTTGCAAATCGGGTCCCCAAATGCAGATCAAAGGCTAGGAAACCTGCAGCAAGTAATTCATCTCCTGTTTTTCCCATAACTTGTTTCACCATCTAATAGGCACATCAGGAGTGTGATGGATCGTTCTCCACATATTTGGATGAATGCAGACCCAAGAATATTCAAGGGGCTTGAAGCCATCTAAGATCAAGTTATCCACTTAATTGTCACTATATGTATAAATATCATTCCCTTCATCACTGACACTCAGTAACTTAATTTATTACAACATGAACTGCTGAAATTCACCAAGGCTCTTCAGAAAACACCTTCCAAACCCACAACAACTAGCATCCAGAAGGACAAATACATACAAACCCTATCATGTGCACATTCTCTCCAAGCCCCTCACAACCCTGACTTGGAAATATATTGCTGTTCCTTCAGTGCTGCTCGATGAAAATCCTGGAACTCCCTCCCTAATGGCATTGTGGGTGCATCATCAGTGAATGGATTGCAGCAGTTTAAAGAGACAGCTCACCATCACCTTCTCAAGGGCAATTAGGAATAAGCAATAAATGCTCACCCAAACAGCAATGAATGAATGAACGAACAAAACATGATGATCCCTATAGAGGTGACAGAAATAGAGAAAAAATGTTTGTATTTTTCCATATATCATACAATAACAGCTTTCCGTAGCTTTGGTAAAGGTCCATCTTCAAGCAATATGTTACTGGAAGGTCATTCTACACCAAAGAAAAATTGAAGATAAGTCCATTCACATTATTCCTCATTATGCTGTCATTTCCAAATTATTCTAGACAGTCATTGATTGAAGTCAACCAAGAATTTTCAGGGCTTCTCCATACCTCTGGACAATCACCTTTTAACCCATTTAAACACATGTGTGTAGTAAGATACATGAAAAAACAGGCACATTGGTTGTTTTATTATCAATGAAAGATTTAAACAATTTTGAACACAATATAGCATGCTTGCATAAAACATAAATCATAATTTAATATACAACATTTAAGTAAAACATATTTGATACCGACTCATAATTGTCGCGAGTTGCTCAAGACAATTCACAGTTGTCTTGACTAGATACTAAAAACTATTTAATTTAGTTGTACTGTATTAAGTACAGGGTCTATAGTTTAAGTAGAGCTTTTTCACTGGTTGTGTGAGTTCAGATGTGGCCCTACATCTTACTTTTTATAATATTGCCTCCTCTCATAGTACAGAAAAATAAGCTACACAGAATTGCATTCTAAAGCTAATGGCATGCTGCAATTAGGAGCACTGAGATCAATACCTTCCCAAGAATAATTATATTAGGAGGTTGCTAGAGTGTTTCCTCAACCTATAGGTGATATATTACTAGTACCTCAACTGCATTAGGCCTTCTACAAGACAATCTGTCTGGCGTGTTAAAGATTCTTGTGACTATCTCCACACTTCACAACTTAATATTACAAACAGGAAGACTTCTCTATGCAATAGAAAAGCAAAAGAAGAGGACCCAAACACATCAGTGGCATGGCAGAAATAATGTTTTCCAGCTATTGAATAAATTCATGTAAATCTTCTGTATGAAACCTTTCCTGGATACCTGACAAGGCCATTACATGAATGACTCCAGAAATATCATTCTTACCCCCATCACAAAGATGTATTCTATTTCATGCAATTTGTATTGAGTAAGTCATGAAGCTTTGAAAAATGTCCGTAACATTCATAACTATGTAAATTAATTGATAATGCACATTGAAGTAAATAAATATCTGATGGCCATTGAAGAGATGTGGGGCATAATGACAAGGATTGGGTCCTGAACACTTAGGGATATATAATAATCAAGAAAAATAGGAAGCTAGGTAAAGTTGGAGGTGTAGCACTGTTAATTAATGATGGCATGGCATTAGTGCAATAGCTAGAGTTGATCTTAGTTAAAGACCGCAAGATCAAGAATCAGATTGGGGGTGAAGCTGAAAAAGATTAGGGGAAAGAATTCATCAGTAGGAGGGATAGGCTTCCTAACACTAACCACAATGTATGAATGCAGGAATCACAAAAGGTTCATATGCAGGTACAACAATTAATTAAGATGATAATGGAATGCTATTCTTTAGAATGAGAGGAATTGACCATAAATATTAGGACATTCCACTTTAGCTATACAGGATATTGGTGAGAACATTTCTCAAACACTGAATCCAGTTTTAGTCTCCTTATTTAAGGAAAGATGTAATATATTGGGAGGCGGTTCACAGAAGGTATATATCTGGAATGAATGGATTGTCTTATGAGGTAAGGTTGGACAGGCTGTGTTCATTTCCATTGGAGTTTAGAAGGATGAAGCTTGATTTGATTAAAGTGTATAGGACCCCAGAGACTCAATTTCTCAAAGGTAACTAGGAATAAGTAATACATGCTGGCCAAAGTATAAAGAATGGCAGAGAAAGTTTAATTAGGAGTATGACATAAGGCTAGCTAGAAATGTAAAAATAGCAACAGTTTTTACACATTTTAAAAAAAAGAGTAAGTGATGTTGATTCTCAAGTGAGAGCAAATGAGGAATTAATAAGGAAATGGTGTATGAAATGGATAAGCATTTTTCTTCTCTCTTTATCTAGAGGATACAAACAAAAAAAGCTGTTCATTAGAAAGTTGAAGGGAGAGAGGTGTTTAGTGAAATTACAATAATTAAGAAACCTAATAAAGATCTACCTTCACTTTGGGCATCACGATCTTTACTGGCATTTTACAATAAGCAAATTGCCCCATCATACTAGCCTCACCAAATACAGTTCTCACGCTAGTCAAAATCACTTGCTTGAATTGATTTCAGACAAGAAATTCAGAAATATGGCTCTCCCAGAAGTTGCAGGTATTTCGAAATGACAGGTGCCATGGAAGGCTGTCTGACTCATAGACTTGGCTTCTTATGTCCCATCTTCAACTTCAATGAGGTAGAAAGTTTATACAGGGATGGAGGAAGGTATGCACATACTAAAGAAAAGCATTCTAAACTTCTGTCGACTCACAAGCAGTGCTGCATTTCTGCTAAAAGCTGCCCTTGCCTCCCTTCAGCTGCCAGGTTTCCATGGTCTCGGAAAAACCAGCTTGCCCCTGTTGAAGCAGCCTTGTTAAAATCCTGAAATTGCCATTCCTGCCTCTTGGGACTAGTTAAGTTGTTTACCCTCATCCTATCTCATTAAAACTTGGAGGAAGGAAAGTAGCAAGGATGCTGTAGATGGGATTGAGATTATTAAATTTTAACCTCTACCCTGGCATTAACAGATCCACTCTTGGAGGATTGAAATCCATCCTACATTTCCAGGCACATCAACGTCATAGTTAACAATGGTTGTGATTATTTTCAACATTTGCCTCCACGTACAAGAGCCTAGAAAACAGAAGCATCCCTCATTATAGGGCAGCTAAATCCAGAGATGGACCTGTGGCACAATTTGCTTTCTGTACGCCACAGTTTAGCCCACATATTGCAAACAAATGAAAAAGATCTTACAGAGATTATTATCTTGATTATAGTCATCACTCTAGTGTTAAGTCTTCAAGAAGATTTTTGAGTTATTCAGCTGCCCTTGTTCAAATCTTCCCATTCGCCTGCTTCCTCTGAAGATGCAGTGCAATTTGTTTTCCATTTATTGCAATATTAAAATTGGAGATGTACAAAGAACAAGCCAAGGGAAAAACAAAGGGAAGCATGCCTCGATAGATTTAGTGGAAATGTAATCCCATTGATGATAACATTTCCAAACACAGAAATGTAACTAAAAATCTGAAGGTTGCTTGTTTCAGTCTGCAACCATATTTTGGTGTAGATATTGAACTATTTATTTTAGAAATAGTAAGGCCCTGCTTGTATCACAAGGGCTCCATTCGAAATGATCGATGGCTAGATCTGAATTTCCAAGATATCTGCTCTTTATTAATTTCTGTGTTGTAGAGAAATAATTTGGCATAGAAATCCTTAATAAATTGGTCATTAAGGCTGGACCATTTCTCAGGGGATGTTTGCTTTTGAATTCTTACAACTTTGCCAAACTAGGAAACCCAATATATTATCAGCTCATGAGGCTTTAAACTAATGCCAAATAAATCTGGACCTATTTACACAAATTACTAATTTGGAAGCCACTGGTTACATTATGCTCAGAGCGTATTGTTATTTTGCACAAGTTCAGACAGAATTAGCAAGCTGTTTGATTCAGAGGTGTGTACATAGAGTTATACAACACAGAAACAGACCTTTTGATCCAACTCGTCCATGCCAACCAGATTTCCTAAACTGACCTGTGCCATTTGCCAGCATTTGGCCCATATTCCTCTAAATGCTCCCTATTCATAAAGCCATCCAGATGCCTTTTAAATGATGTAACTTCACCCGCCTCCATTAGATCCTCCAGCAGCTTGTTCTGCATGAAAAAGTTACCCCTCAGGTACGTTTTGAATCTTACCCCTTTCACCTTAAACCTATGCCCTGTAGTTTTGGACTCAGCTACCCTGGGAAAGAGACGGTGGCTGTATACCCTATCCTTGCTCCTCACGATTTTATAAACTTCTATCAGGTCACCCCTCAACCTATAATGCTCCAGGGAAAAAAGCCCCAGACTATTCAGCCTATTCCTATACCTCAAGGTCTCCAATCCTGGCAAAAGCCCTTTAAATCTTTTCTGAACCATTTCAAGTTTAGAAACATCTTTCCAATAGCAGGGAAACCAGGTTGATTACAGTATTCTAAAAAATGGCCTCACCAATTTCAACATGCCATGATGATGAGGTGATGGTGTTGGATTGGGGTGGACAAATTGCATCATGGCATCCTAACTCCTATACTCAATGCACTTGCCAATAAAGGCAAGAGTGCCAAAGGACCGTCTTCACCACTCTGTCTACCCATGACTCTATTTTCAACAAGACTCCCCAGATCCTACCATTAACTGTATAAGTCCTGCCCTGATTTGCCTTTCCAAAATGCAACACTTCATATTTATTTAAATTAAACTCCATCTGTTTTTCCTCAGCTCATTGACCCATCTGATCAAGCTCCCATTGTCCTCTGAGATAACCTTCTTCACCTTCAACTTCATTACCAATTTTGGTGTCATCTGTAAACTTACTAACCAAACCTCCAATATTCACATTAAAATAATTTATATAAATGATGAAAAGCCACAGCTTCCACAAGCCTCCAGTGCGAAAAACAACCCTAAGACACTACCCTCCGTCTCTTACCTTCAAGCCAGTTTTGTATCGAAGTGGCTAGCTCCCCCTAGATTCCATTTGCTCTAATCTTGCTAACCAGTACACCTTGCGGAACTTTGCCGAATGCCTTGCTGAAGTCTATACAGACAACGTCCATCATTCTGCCTTCATCAAGCTTCTGTGTCACTTCTTCAAAAATCTCAATCAAGTTAGTGAGACTCTATTTCCTACACACAAAGCTGTGTCAACTATCCCTAATCGGTCCTTGCCTTTCCAAATGCATGTAAATCCTGTTCCTCAGAATCCTCTCCAACAATTTATCAACCTGTCTATAATTCCTTAAATAACTTCACTTAAGTAACAACACCACATTAGGCAACCTCCTGTCTTTCAGACCTCACCCATGGCTATCGATGATACAAATATCTCAGCAAGAGACCCAGAAATCTCTTCCCTAGCTTCCCACACAATGTAATGGGATTCATCTGATCAAGTCATAGAATCATAGAGATGTACAGCTCAGAAACAGACCTGTTGGTCCAACTTGTCCATACCAACTAAATATTCTAATCTAATCTAGTCTCATTTGCCAGCATTTGACTCATATTCCTCTAAACTGTTCCTATTCCTATACCCATCCAGATGCCTTTTAAATGCTGTAATGTACCAGCTTCCACCACTTCCTCTGGCACCTCATTCCATATTATGCACCACCCTCTGACTGAAAATGTTGCCCCTTAGATCCCTTTTATGTCTTTCCCCTCTCACCCTAAAGCGATGCCCTCTAGTTCTGGACTCCACCACCCCGTGGAAAAGGCATTGTCTATTTCTCCCATCCATTGATTTTATAAACCTCTATAAGGTCACCCTCGACCTCCAACACTCCAGGGAAAACAGCCCCAGCCTATTCAGTCTCTCCCTGTAGCTCTATTCCTCCAACTCTGGCAACATGCTGTAAAACTTTTCTGAACTCTTTCAGGTTTCACAACATCCTCCTGATAGGAAGGAGATCAGAATTGCATGCAATGTTCCAAAAGTGGCCTAACCAACATCCTGTACAGCCACAACATGACCTCCCAGTTCCTATAGTCAATGGTCTAACCAATAAATGAAAGCATACCAAAAGCCTTCTTCACTATCCTATCTACCTGCAACTCCACTTCCAAGAAATGATGAACCTGCACTCCAACATCTCTTTGATCAGCAACACTCCCTAGAACCTTATCATTAAGTGTCTAAGTCCTTATTTGATTAACATTTTCAAAGTGCAGCACCTCACATTTATCTAAATTAAACTGCATCTGCCACTCCTCAGCCAATTAGCCTATCTGATCAAGATCCTGTTGTACTCTGAGGTAACTTTCTTCGCTATCCACTACACCTCCAATTTTGGTGTCATCTGCAAACTTACTAACTATACCTCCTATGTTCACATCCAAATCATTTATAAAAATGACAAAAAGTAGTGGACCTAGCACCGATTCTTGTGGCATACCACTGGTCACAGGCCTCCAGTCTGAAAAGCAACCCTCCATTACCACCCTCTGTCTTCAAACTTCGAGCCAGTTCAGTATCCAAGTCGCATTTTAAGACATCCAGCACCTCCTCTTCTGCAATATGGACACTTTTCAAGATATTACTACTTATTTCCCCTCGTTCTAGAGCTTCCATGTCCTTCTCCACAGTAAATACTGACACAAAATGTTCTTTAATATCTCACCCATCTCCATGGCCTTGTTGATCTTTAAAGGACCTCACTCTCTACCTAGTTACTCTTTTGTTCTTAATTTATTTATAGAATCTCTTTGAATTTTCCTCAACCATATTTATCAAAGCTAGCTCATGCCCCATTTTTGCCCTCCTGATCTCCCACTTACGTTTACTGTATTGCCCTCACACTCCTCTCAAGATTCACTTAATCCCAACTGTCTGTACCTGGCACATGTTACCCTCTTTTTCTTGACCAATTTCTCCAGTCGTCTTCTATTCCCTATATCTACTAACCTTGCCCTTCACACTAATAGGAACACACTGCCTCTGGTCCCCTTCCAATTCAGGCACAACCCATCCTTCTTATATTAGGTCAAGTCTACCCCAGAAGAGATCCCAAAGATCCAAAAACACAAATCCTTTCCCCCTGCACCAGCTCTTCAGTCGTAACAGAAAAACAAGTTTAGAGGAGTTTAAAAATAAAATTACAGGACAGCCAAATAAAACAATCATTCCACGTCTTGAAATTGGACTTGGCCATGGGACAAACCATTTCAAGTGAATGCATTATTTTTGTTTTAAAGGTAGTTTCAAAGCCAGATGAGACAAATTTAGGAAAATGGACTAATTTCTTTTGTATTTACAAAATTTGTCAGTAGGATAACAGCTCAATCAACGTTCTTTGAACATTCATATTTTCCATGTGTCATCTCAGCCATTTTACAATGCATTAAGAAGCCTTAAGCCAAAAAAAACTTTCTAGCATTTCAACAATGTTGACCCATGTTACTAATCTAATGTTCATCATTCTCAAGGTACCTATATGTCTATGAGCCAGTTTCATGCAAAACAAAACATCATAGGTCAATGAACTATTTAATAGTAGGTTATAATTATCAAGCTCAGAGTTATAAATGGTACCAAAAGCAAGAGAAATAATAGATATAACTTAATTGGAATGTAATAATAGAATTATGCAATATTTCCCGATAATTCCTATGCATAAATAGCCATTTCTAAGGAGTTTCTACTTCATATTCTAAGTTAATTATGTTATGTAAAATATAATAGCAACAGGGAGTGGGACAGGATAAATGCTTTTCCCTGCTTCTGTTAAAATTTGTTAAATGAATTTATGATGATTCTGGAATGAATAACCCCTCAATCTGGTTCATTCTTCATTCATACTTCAGATCAATAAGGTTTAAATATGATAAAGTTTAAAATAATCGTACATGAGAATAACAATGGTGAATGTTTTGCAGTCCTGTTGAATTTTTTTTCACATTTAACTTTTACAGATCATGTTTATTAATAATGAATATCTTTTCCTGTCAGATTATTACATCCTAGCTGTCCTATTAAGCACACATCACAAACACCCTTTCAAGTAACGAATATGCTGTCAGCAGCATTCAACTAGAGAGGTAATTTACATAAACTTGGATTTCTTTAAGAAGATACAGCAACAGCTTGAGAAGAACTTCGGGAAGAATCCAAACAGATGGAACAGGGCAAAGATCTTACACAATATTTGGAGCAACTCGTGAACATGCATCTGATGTTGAGCTGTTGTCCCAGATTCAAAAATACAAGGATTAAATGAATGCATGTCCTTGTCTCATGCATCTGTTCCAATTCTTGAATTTGTGCCTGAGGTTAGCACATACTAAGCTAATAAAATAGAAAATTTCGTGCCTCCTGTATTTTGTTACAGTTCACATTATGGTAAAGAAAATCCTTTTATCCCAAGATGTTAAACACTAAAGCTGAATATTATACTGCTCTTTTCTCCAACAAACTTGTTCAACAGTTTAGTAGTCATGACAAGGGCCAGGAACACTTCAATTGTCTAACTGGAATTGCAGTAGCACATGATTGTACACTTCTTGTAACTGACCCATATAATGCAAAAACGTTAGATTATTCAGATAGATTTTATACTTCTTTCAATGGCAAACAGCTAAAGTTCAAAAGGCCATACAGTGAAACAGATATTTCAATTACTAGCTGGGGTTATTTAGTTCTTGTTGATTTAGTTCTCATTCAGTCTTCTTGTAAAAACTTTTCTCCATTTGGTATTTTTTTTTGTGAATACAATGTGCTAAGGGAAGATATTCCCGGAAATACATCCAGGGAAGTTACTTGGGTGGAACTGAGAAATAAGAAAGGGATGATCACATTATTGGGATTGTACTATAGACCCCACAATAGTCAGAGGGAAATTGAGAAATAAACTTGTAAGGCGATCTCAGCTATCTGTAAGAATAATAGGGTAGTTATGGTAGGGGATTTTAACTTTCCAAACATAGATATGATGCAGAGCTGGACTGAGGAGTGGCAGATGGAGTTCAACCCTGCCAAGTGTGAGGTTGTCCATCTTGGAAAGACAAATAAGAATGCGGAATACAGGGTTAACGGTAGGGTTCTTAGTGAGGTGGAGGAACAGAGGGATCTTGGGGTCTATGTTCATAGATCTTTGAAAGTTGCCATTCAGGTGGATAGAGCTTGTAAGAAAGCCTATGGTGTATTAACGTTCATTAGCAGAGGGATTGAATTCAAGAGTCGTGAAGTGATGTTGCAACTGTACAGGACTTTGGTTAGGCCACATTTGGAGTACTGTGTGCAGTTCTGGTCGCCTCACTTTAGGAAAGATGTGGAAGCTTTGGAGAGGGTGCAGAAAAGATTTACCAGGATGTTGCCTGGAATGGAGAATAGGTCGTACGAGGATAGGTTGAGAGTGCTAGGCCTTTTCTCGTTGGAACGGCGAAGGATGAGGGGTGACTTGATAGAGGTTTGTAAGATGATCAGAGGAATAGATAGAGTAGACAGTCAGAAATGTTTTCCCCGGGTACAACAGAGTGTTACAAGGGGACAAAAATTTAAGGTGAAGGGTGGAAGGTATAGGGGAGATTCTGGATCAGTGGTGCTGGAAGAGCACAGCAATTCAGGCAGCGATTCCGAAAAGCTTCGAAATCGACGTTTCGGGCAAAAGCCCATCCTGATGAAGGGCTTTTGCCCGAAACGTCGATTTCGAAGCTTTTCGGATGCTGCCTGAATTGCTGTGCTCTTCCAGCACCACTGATCCAGAATCTGGTTTCCAGCATCTGCAGTCATTGTTTTTACCTCGGTATAGGGGAGATGTCAGGGGTAGGTTCTTTACCCAGAGAGTGGTGGGGGCATGGAATGCGCTGCCTGTGGCAGTGGTAGAGTCAGAATCTTTGGTGACCTTTAAGCGGCAATTGGATAGGTACATGGATGGGTGCTTAAGCTAGGACAAATGTTCGGCACAACATCGTGGGCCGTATTGTTCTATGTTCTATGTTCTATCGACTAGGACTGCCATAGTGTTAATGGTTTAGATGGAGAGGAATTTGTTAAGTGTGCACAAGATAATTTTCTGATTCAGTATGTGGATGTACCTACTAGAGAAGGTGCAAAACTTGACCTACTCTTGGAAATAAGGCATGGTAAGTGACTGAGGTGTCAGGGGGGGAGCACTTTGGGGCCAGCGACCATAATTCTATTAGATTTAAAATAGTGATGGAAAAGGATAGATCAGATCTAAAAGTTGAAGTCTTAAATTGGAGAAAGGCCAATTTTGATGGTATTAGGCATGAACGTTTGAAAGCTGATTGAAGGCAGATGTTCGCAGGTAAAGGGACGGCTGGAAAATGGGAAGCCTTCAGAAATGAGATAACAAGAATCCAGAGAAAGTATATTCCTGTCAGGGTGAAAGAAAAGGCTGGTAGGTATAGGGAATGCTGGATTAATAAAGAAATTGAGGGTTTGGTTAAGAAAAAGAAGGAAGCATATGTCAGGTATAGACAGGATAGATCGAGTGAATCCTTAGAAGAGTATAAAGAAAGTAGGAGTATACTTATGAGGGAAATCAGGAGGGCAAAACGGGGGACATGAGGTAGCTTTGGCAAATAGAATTAAGGAGAATCCAAAGGGTTTTTACAAATATATTAAGGATAAAAGGGTAACTAGGGAGAGAATAGGGCCCCTCAGAAATCATCAAGGCGGCCTTTGTGTGGAGCCACAGAAAATGGGGGAGATACCAAATGAATATTTTGCATCAGTATTTACTGTGGAAAAGGATATGGAAGATATAGACTGTAGGAAGATAGATGGTGACATCTTGCAAAATGCCCAGATTACAGAGGAGGAAGTGCTGGATATCTTGAAACGGTTAAAGGTGGATAAATCCACAGGACCTGATCAGGTTTACCCGAGAACTCTGTGGGAAGCAAGAGAAGTGATTGCTGGGCGTCTTGCTGAGATATTTGTATCATCGATAGTCACAGGTGAGGTGCCAGAAGACTGGAGGTTGGCAAACGTGGTGCCACTGTTTAAGAAGGGCAGTAAAGACAAGCCAGGGAACTATAGACCGGTGAGCCTGACCTCAGTGGTGGGCAAGTTGTTGGAGGGAATCCTGAGGGACAGGATGTACATGTATTTGGAAAGGCAAGGACTGATTCGGGATAGTCAACATGGCTTTGTGTGTGGGAAATCATGTCTCACAAACTTGATTGAGTTTTTTGAAGAAGTAACAAAGAAGATTGATGAGGGAAGAGCACTAAATGTGATCGATATGGACTTCAGTAAGGCATTCGACAAGGTTCCCCATGGGAGACTGATTAGCAAGGTTCGATCTCACGGAATACAGGGAGAATTAGCCATTTGGATACAGAACTGGTTAAAAGGTAGAAGACAGAGGGTGGTGGTGAAGGGTTGTTTTTCAGACTGGAGACCTGTGACAAGTGGAGTGCCACAAGGATTGGTGCTGGGCCCTCTACTTTTTGTCATTTACATAAATGATTTGGATGCGAGCATAAGAGGTACAGTTAGTAAGTTTGCAGATGACACCAAAATTGGAGGTGCAGTGGACAGCGAAGAAGTTTACCTCAGATTACAACAGGATCTGGACCAGATGGGCCAATGGGCTGAGAAGTGGCAGATGGAGTTTAATTCAGATAATTGCGGGGTGCTGCATTTTGGGAAAGCAAATCTGAGCAGGACTAAAACACTTAATGGTAAGGTCCTAGGGAATGTTGCTGAACAAAGAGACCTTGAAGTGCAGGTTCATAGCTCCTTGAATGTGGAGTCGCAGGTAGGATAGTGAAGAAGGCATTTGGTATGCTTTCCTTTATTAGTCAGAGTATTGAGTACAGGAGTTGGGAGGTCATGTTGAGGCTTTGGTTAGGACATCGGTTAGGCCACTGTTGGAATATTGCGTGCAATTCTAATCTCCTTCCTATCAGAAAGATGTTGTGAAACTTGAAAGGGTTCAGAAAAGTTTCACAAGCATGTTGCCAGGGTTGGAGGATCTGAGCTACAGGGAGAGACTGAACAGGCTGGGGCTGTTTTCCCTGGAGCGTCGGAGGCTGAGGGGTGACCTTATAGAGGTTTACAAAATTATGAGGGGCGTGAATAGGATAAATAGGCAAAGTCTTTTCCCTGGGATCGGGGAGTCCAGAACTAGAGGGCATAGATTTAGGGTGTGAGGAGAAAGATATAAAAGAGACCTAAGGGGCAACCTTTTCACGCAGAGGGTGGTACGTGTATGGAATGAGCTGCCAAAGGATGTGGTGGAGGCTAGTACAATTGCAACATGTAAGAGGCATTTGAATGGGTATATGAATAGGAAGGGTTTGGAGGGATATGGGCCGGGTGCTGGCAGGTGGGACTAGATTGGGTTGGGATATCTGGTTGGCATGGACGGGTTGGACCGAAGGGTCTGTTTCCATCTCTATGACTCTATGAGTCTAAGGGGAGAAATATTAACGGATGGCACCATAGATAAGATGGGCAGCACAGTGGCTCAAGGGAACACCAGTGACCCATGACCCCCCCCCCCCCCAAAAAAAACATTGAGAAGCAAATATGTGAGGAGATCTCAGGTATCTGGAAGAATAATAGTGTAGTAATGATAGAGGATCTTAACTTTCCAATCATAGACCAAAAATGCCATAGTGTTAGAACATCAGATGGAGATGAATTTGTTAAGTGTGCACAAGCACATTTTCTTATTTGTTACATGGATGTACTTATTAGAGAAGAAGCAAACCTTGACCTCTTGGGAAATAAGGCAGGGCAATTGACTGAGGTATCAGGTAGGGGAGTACTTTGAGGCAAGTGATCATAATTCTATTAGTTTTAAAATAGTTACATAAAAGGATAGACCAGATCTGAAAATTAAAAGTCCTAAATTGGAGCAAGTCCAATTTTGACAGTATTGGGCAAGAACTTTCAAAAGTTGGTTGGGGGCAATATCCACAGATACAGGGACTGCTGGAAGTGGGAAGCTTTCAAAATTGAAATAACAAGAGTCCTGAGACACTATGTTCCTGTCAAGATGAAGGGCAAGACTGGTAGGTGTAGGAAATGCTGGATGACTAGAGAATTTGAAGTTCTGATCAATAAAAAGGAAGTAAATGTCAGATATAGACAGTACGGATCATGAATACCTAGAGGAGTATAAAGGCAGTAGAAGTATACATAAGAGGGAAATCAGAAGTGAGAAAGGGGACATGAAATAGCTTTGGAAACAGGTTTCAGGAGAATCCAAAGGATTTCTCATATACATTACGGACAAAAGAGTATTAAGGGAAAGACTAGGGCCCCTTAAAGATCAGCAAGGCCACATATATGTGGAACCGTAGGAGATGGGTGAGATACCAAACAAGTATTTTGCATCAGTGTTTACTGTGGAGAAGGATATGGAAGCTAGAGAATTTGGGGAAATAAATAACGATATCTTAAAAAGTGTCTATATTACAGAGGAGGTGGAACTGGATGCCTTAAAATGCATAAAGGCGAATAAATCTGAGGGGTGGGATCAGGTTTACTCTAGGAGCTAAGGAAGTGATTGCTGGGCCGCTTACTGAGATATTATATCATTGATAGCCACGAGATGCTGGAAGACTTGAGGTTGCTAATGTGGTGCCATTTTTGAAGAACAGTGGTAAGGAAAAGCCATGGAATTATAGACTGGTGAGCTTGACATCAGTGGTGGAGAAATTGTTGGGAGGGGACAGGATTTACTTGTATTTGGAAAGGCAAAGACTGATTAGGATTTAGTCAACATGGCTTTGTGTGTCGGAAACCGTGTCTCACACACCTGATTGAGTTTTTTGAAGAAGTGATGAGGAGGACTGATGAAGGCAGAGTGGTGGATGTTGTCCATATTGACTCCGTAAAGTGTTCAACAAGGTTCCACTGGTTCACAAAGGTAGATCATGTGGAATATAGTGACTAGCCATTTGGATACAAAATTGGTTTGAAAGTAGGCAAAAGAAGGTGATGGTGGAGTGTTGTTTGTCAAATGGGAAGCCTGTGACCATTAGTGTGCCACAAGGATCAGTGCTGCGTCCACTGCTTTTTGTCATTTATATAAATGATTTTGATGTGAACGTAAGAGGTATGGTTTGCAGATGACACCAAAATTGGTGATGTTATGGACAGCAAAGAAGGTTACCGCAGAGTACAACAGCATCTTGATCAGATGGGTGAATGGGCCAAGGAGTGGCAGATGGAGTTTACTTTAGATAAACGTGAGGTGCAACATTTTGGTAGGGAAAATCAGGGCAGGACTTATACATTTAAAGGTAAGTTCCTAGGGAGTGTTGCCAAACAAAGAGACCTTGGAGTGCAGGTTCATAGTTCCTTGAAAGTGGAGTCACAGGTAGACAGGATAGTGAAGATGACATTTGGTATGCTTGCCTTTATTGATTAGTGCAATGAGTATAGAAGTGGGAGGTCTTGTTGTGGCTGCACAGGATATTGGTTAGGCCACTTCTGGAATACTGTGTTCAATTCTGGTCTTTCTTCTAAAGGAAGGACATTGTTAAACTTGAAAGAATTCAGAAAAGATTTACAAGGATGTTGCCAGAGTTGGAGGGTTTGAGCAATAGGGAAAGGCTGAATAGGCAAGGGTTTTTTTCCCTGGAGTATTGGGGGCTGAGGGATGATCTTATAGAGGCTTATAAAATCATGAGGGCCTTAGATAAGGTAAATAGTCAAAGTCTTTTCCCCAAGGGGAGGTAGTCCAAAACCAGAGGGCATAGGTTTCATGTGAGAGGGGAAAGATTTAAAAGGGACATAAGAGACAGAGGTTGGTGCATATGTGGAATGAATTGACAGAGGAAGTGGCAAAGGCTGGTATAATTACAACATTTAAAAATTATCTGGATGGATATATGAAAAGGAAGAGTGTAGAGGGATTTGGGCCAAATGCTGGCAAATGGGACTAGATTAATTTAGGATATCTGGTCAGCATGGACAAGTTGGACTAAAGAGTCTAGTTCCATGTACACATCTCTATGACTCTGACTGAGGCTGACACCACATGGAGAACGAGTTATTGGAGATTGCAAGAACCACTGTGTTAAATTATATAAATGCAAAGAACAGTTACATCTCTAAACCAAAGGAGGCATTAATACATGTAGCTACTCTTTGGCATCCCATTATACACAGTAACCTATCTTTATGATTGGATTCAATTGGTTTTGAAAGATTTTACAAATACAATTTACAAATTCAGTCCATGGTTTAAAATTTCCAGAAATTACTTTCAAAATTGAAAGAAGGTTTATGAAGCTTTTTCATCACTAATGGACTTGTTGCACGCTCATCATCTTACGCAGATAGAAGGATGCTGATGATAAAAAACTTGTAGTAAGCATTTATGAATGATTTAAAAACCTTTCATAATCCAAGGATTCAAATCATTTAAAAAAGCAATTTAAGAATCTGTAAAGTTAGATTAGAGAGGTGGTGACCAGAATGCTTTACGCAGCATTTCAGTTCATAATATGAAAAAATCTGAACAAAAGTGACTCCCCTTTATATTTGCATAAAATAAATTGCAAAGGAGTATCATAGGAAACTGAGAGATAATGTTATTAACAGGAAGAATCAATGGTGTTTTCAACTCATCCATTAGAAATTGAAATGTTAATCACCAAGTAGTGATTCAATCCTATAAGAGATTTTTTGTGCACACCAGGTACTCAAATCACAAATTCATTCTTTACAAATGTATCTATATTTGTGCTCTGCATGATATATGAACATCTTTCTCCAGTCCGCAGTGAAGAGTTGCTTTTTTAAATGATTTGAATCCTTGGATTATGAAAGGTTTTAAAATCATTCGCAAATGCTTACTACAAGTTTTTTATCATCAGCATCCTTCTATCTGCGTAAGATGATGAGCGTGCAACAAGTCCATTTGTGATGAAAAAGCTTCATAAACCTTCTTTTCATACAGTTTGTTCAGCAAACTTTAGTTAGTATCTCATTTATTTTGAATTCCTCACAAGAAATTGAACTGTTAAAACAGGGACCACACAAGTTCAGCTTTCAAATTGCTAAGAATTACAATTATGAAAACAAGCATGTAAGAATTCAAAAATAATAATTTTTTTTTTACTTCTATAAAATATTGAAATGACACAAAAGAAATACTTTACCTGTGTTTGTTTCAGGTAAAATACAGCAATGCTTCTGCAGAATACGTGGTATCTGTGCAAGGAATACAAATTAATAATATTTATAAAACGCAATACCAAGATTTGATTCCTACTTGTCATTTAAAACTACTGGTATGAGAGAAAATGATTTCATCTTTATCATAACATTTTAAATAGGAGCAGGAAAAAACTATTCTGCCTCTTGAGCCTGCTTCATAAGTTAGTAAGATCCTTGTTGATCTGATATGCACTTAACTCTCTTCTCTGCCTATCCCACCCACACCTTAATAGCTCTCAAGTTATCTATCAACTTCACCTCATCTCACTTCATCTATCTTGAATATATCCAATATATTCACTCTTGCACAAGGGGAATTCTCTCAACATTTCTGCTGTTAAGCCTTCTCAGAATCTTATATATTTCAATAAAATCACCTTTCATTCTTCCAAACTCAAATGAGTATCTTTAGGTTCAACATGCTCAACCAACCTCTCACTCAACAACACTTTTGTTCCACAACTTAGCTTTATGAATCTTCTCAAAACTGTCTCCCATTCCTAAAGGCAGCCAAAACTGCACAAAGTAATCTGGTTTGTCTCACCAATTCCCTGTACAGTTGCATCAACTTGTATATTTTGTTCCCTCGCTATAAAAGCCAGAATTTCATTTGCACTTTTAATCACTTGCTGTACATGCTTGCTGGCTTTTTGAGTTTCATGTATGAGGATGTCTATTCCCCACTGTACCATAGAGAGAGAAACATTTCTAAATTATATTTCAATAATATTGTTTTATTACTCCTTCTGGAAAAGTAGACAGCCTTGCATTTTCCCACTTTACACTCTAGCTGCTAAATTTTCACCACTCAGTTAACCCATAGCCACCCCTTTCAAACATAATTTGCTCTCCTAGCCAAATTCATATCGTTAGCAGATTTGGCTACAATAATCAATCTCTTTACCAAAACCATTACTGAAAATAGTAAATAGTTGTGGTCCTAGCACTGATCCCGGCAACACTCCACTAGTTAACTAGTTGCAAACCTTGAAACCCCAATTCTATTTCTTGTAAGTTTTGCAATCTTCTAGCCATGCCAATACGTTACCTCATTACCATGTTGTCTTGTCTGATAGAGTCATACGATATGGAGACGGACCCTTTGGTCCAAACCATCCATACTGACCCAGTTTCCCAAACTAAACTAGTCCCATTTGTCAGTGTTTGGCCATATCCTTTTACCCCTTCCTATTCATGTACTTGTTCAAATGTCTTTTAAATGTTGTAACTGTACCTGTATCTACCACTTCCTCTGGCAGTTCATTCCATACACGCACCACCCTCTGCGTGAAAACATTGCTACCTGGGTCCCTTTTTAAATCTTTCTCCTCTGACCTTAAACCTATGCCCTTCAGTTTTGGATTCCCCTACCGTGGGGAAAAGACCTTTGCTATTCACCTTATCTAAGCCCTCATGATTTATAAACCTCTATAAAGTCACCCTACAACCTCTTACGCTCCAGTGAAAAAGTCCCAGCCTCTCCTTATAATTCAAACCCTCCAGCCTCAGTAACATCTTTGTAAATCTTTTCTGTACTCACTCTAATTTAATAATATCCTTCCTATCATGGGATGACCAGAATGATATAACGTACTCTAAAACTGGCCTCACCAATATCCTATACAGCTAGAATATGATGTCCCAACTCCAATACTCTTCTATGGCAGTCTTTTATTTGGCCTTATCAAATACCTTTTTTGAAGTCAAAATACATTGCATTTATTAACTCTTTATTTATCTTGCTTATTACTTGTTCAAATAATGTAATTTTCCCCTCACAAAGCTATATTGATTCTGCTTATTTGTATTATAATTTTCCACCTCTTTAATAATGGATTCTAGTATTTTTCCAATCTCAGACGTGAGACTATTTGCCTATTGTTTTTTGCTGTCTATCTCCCTGTTTATTTTTTGAACTGAATTCAAATATACTGTGAAGGAGACATTCATATTAGATTCATATTTTAAAATTTATGCTTAAAAGTTAATAATTCTTTACTTGTGACAAATACTTTGCAATTGCTTTTGAATCAAAATTCAATTGCTACAGTTCTATTCTGTTGAACTACACTGTTGCAGAGTGCTACAGATATATGTGGTAGTTCTCCTTGAACAGTTGAGGTGGTATTTTTGCAACAGCATTTTATACATTTGCAATTTAATATGACTATTCAACTTATAATAATGAAATATAAATGAACATTTTCTATAATTTGGATGGTAATTGGGTTTTGATACATCTATAACTTACCAACCTATTGCAAACATATTAAAATTATATGGTGTTGCTATTAATTGCAAATGAATTCTGTTTTAGAATGTCATAAGAAGTACAGCACAAACATATAGCCATACAAATTAAGAACAGAAATAAACCATTTGGCCCCACAAGCCTACTCTGTCAATTATGACATCACTACTGATACATTTGCATTCCAAATTTCACATTGCCAAGGATACCTAATAACCTTAAATTCTTTTTAGGCAAAGAAATCAATCAATGTTTCCATCAATGAGAAAATTATGCAAATTGATATCAAATTTCAGATTGCCACATTCAGAAGTCGTAGAAATTTCAGAATAAGCTAATTCATATTTAATACAAATTATTTTGAGATAATAGATGATAACATCTGAGAATTTGGAGATAAATAAAAAAAATCATAAAACAGCACAACCTAAAGCCAGATTCAGATGTTTACAAAAGGTTTACTTTAAATAATGGTTACGGATATGAAAATGATACAATCTCTTCCAATTTTCCATTTGAAATGAGAATTTGTAAAGTGACTTAAAGAATCATTGTAAATCAATAAGACACAACATTCTTTAAGAACTAAAAAATACCATATTATTGTATAAAACTGTGCATGGATCCATCAAGCATCAATTTAGTTCAGTCAAAAAAGAGCAAAGCATGGTGGATACTGCAAATCTGGAACAAATATTGAAAATGGTGGATAAACTCAGCTGGTCTGGCAGGGTCGGTGGAGAGAAACAGAGTTGATATTTTGAATTCAGTATGACTCTTTCAGTTCTGATGTTCCAGACCTGCTGAACTTCTCCAGCATTTTCTCAGTTTGTATCTATTTATTTCAAATTGTTTAAATGTATGAATAAATGTCGTGCCAAACAATCAAAGTTGCATGGCATATAGAAGTCAAATTGATGTGTAAAATACTATGTATCCATTAACAATATTCCTGTAGATTTGCATAATAAACAAACTCTGTTAAAGTGTGTAAGTACTTAAGCAAAATATCTATGCTTTAAGTGAGAACATGTTTTATACTGCTTTATTGAATGACCACATCAACTAATAACATTGCTATTGTGCACATTCAGAGGAAAGATAATGTTTAAGACGTATTGTCTATGAATTCACAGCAGTAAACTTTATTGCATTTCAGGTAAGGTTAAGATAGTTTCCAATGTATTCTGATCAGGAAGGAAAAAGTAAAATCAATTGTCAGTCATCTGGACTTGTAACAGTTTCTCTGTTTTCCAACACCATGTCTTAAGAGGGTGTTTGCAATCATGGACTTTCATTTGAAGTATGTTGGTCAATGATTAAACTTCCACCATTCATTATGATCATGGCTGATCATCCTCAATCAGTATCCTGTTCCTGCCTTATCCCCATAACCCTTGATTCCACTATCCTTAAGAGCTCTATCCATCTCTTTCTTGAAAGTATCCAGAGACTTGGCCTCCACAGCCTTCTGGGGCAGAGAATTCCATACACCCACCACTCTCTGGGTGAAGAAGTTTCTTCTCAACTCTGTTCTAAGTGGCCTACCCCTTATTTTTAAACTATGTCCTCTGATTCAGGACTCACCCATCAGTGGAAACATGCTTCCTGCCTCCAGAGTGTCCAATCCTTTAATAATCTTATACGTCTCAATCAGATCTCCTCTCAGCTTTCTAAACCCAAGCATTTACAAGCCCAGTTGCTCCAATCTTTCAGTGTAAGATATTCCCACCATTCCGGGAATTGACCTCATGAACCTACGCTGCACTCCCTCAATAGCCAAAATGTCTTTCCTCAAATTTGGAGACCAAAACTGCGCACAATATTCCAGGAGTGGTCTCACCAGGGCCCTGTACAGCTGTAGAAGGACCTCTTTGCTTCTATACTCAATTCCTCTTGTCATGAAGGCCAGCATGCTATTAGCTTTCTTCACTGCCTGCTGTACCTGCATGCTTGCTTTCATTGACTGATGTACAAGGACACTTAGATCTCATTGTACTGCCCCTTTACCCAACTTGACTCTATTTAGGTAGTAATCTGCCTTCCTGTTCTTGCCACCAAAGTGGATAACCACACATTTATCCACATTAAATTGCACCTGCCATGCATCCGTCCACTCACCTAGCCTGTCCAGGTCACCCTGTATTCTCCTAACATCCTCCTCACATTTCACCCTGCCACCCAGCTTTGTGTCATCAGCAAATTTGCTAATATTACTTTTAATACCTTCATCTATATCATTAATGTACATTGTAAAAAGCTGCGGTCCCAGCACTGATCCCTGTGGCACACCACTGGTCACCGCCTGCCATTCTGAAAGGGAGCTGTTTATTACTACTCTTTGTTTCCTGTCAGCCAATCAATTTTCAATCCATGTCAGTATTTTGCCCCTAATACCATGTGCCCTAATTTTTCTCACTAACCTCCTATGTGAGACTTTATCAAAGGCTTTCTGAAAGTCCAGGTATACTACATCCACTGGATCTCCCTTGTCCATCTTCAGAGTTACATCCTCAAAAAATTCCAGAAGATTAGTCAAGCATGATTTCCACTTCATAAATCCATGCTGACTCCGACCTATCCTGTTACAGCTATCCATATGTGTCATAATTTTGTCCTTTATAATTGACTCCAGCATTTTTCCCACCACCGAGGTCAGACTAGCTGGTCCAAAATTCTCTGTTTTCTCTCTCCCTACTTTCTTAAAAAGTGGGACAACATTAGCCACCCTCCAATCCACAGGAACTGATCCTGAATCTATAGAACATTGCAAAATGATCACCAATGCATCCATGATTTCTAGAGCCACCTCTTTCAGTACCCTGGGATGCAGACCATCAGGTCCCGGGGACTTATCAGCCTTCAGACCTAACAGTCTCTCCAACACCATTTCCTGCCTAATATAAATTCCCTTCAGTTCAGGTCCTTCGGCCACTATTACATCTGGGAGATTGCTCGTATCTTCCCCAGTGAAGACAGATCTAAGGTACTAATTCATCTCTTCTGCCACTTCTTTGTTCCCCGTAATAAATTCACCCGTTTCTGTCTTCAAGAGCCCAATTTTATCCTTAAATTTTAGTTTCTGCTTCCCACAGAATGGTTGACAGGTGGTCTTCAAACTGTAGTGGCTGCCACCAGACATATTGGAAGAATTTGCAGGTTGATAATCAACCTGTTTGCCCAGTTACGAGCACACCTTCTGTGGCACTAAAGTCTGGAAAAGGACTCAAGCTCGAAGCCACTAGCTCAGAGTCTAGCACAGGACCTACTGTGTCACAAGACCTCTGGCATAAGATTACCCTTACTAAATAATTTGCAAACATTTGGATTTTGCAGATTTCTGCATAATTCCTACCAAAGATGTAATTTAGAAATGTCCAGAGTGTCATTTAGATTCAAATCTCCAAAAATCTTGTCTGTATGACCAAAGAAATTGCACTGCAATCCACCTTATGTATATGCAGAGCTCATCTTTGGTGCTACAATTCATACAATCTTCGAGCTGTAGCTAGTAGAGTATCCAGATTTTGATAGTGGTGCATGATTTTCAGATAGCTGTTAAGAAATGAACAAAGCAATTAATTTTAAGAATTAAAGCACGCTCATTGCTCTTCACGTCTCCCGTGCCATGTATTAATTTTTAAATGTCATAAAAATCCATGAAACTTTTTCAACAATGGTAGCTTTCATTTAGAGAGCATTTTTAACAGCATAAAACACCACTAGGTACTTTACTGGCTATTTCTTCAGACACTTTTTGAGACTGTTGCAAAGTTACAAAGACTGTGAGAAAACTAGTTAGATTTAGATTTTAAAGAGGATAAGGTGGCAAGATAAACTTAGGGTGGAAATTTCAGAGCTTTAAATGGAGTTGATTGCAAGGCCACGGAAGTGGGAATAATGAATATCAGGGCAGCAGAAAGTGATAAAATATATAATTCTGACATGGCTGGGTGAGAAAGAGGGACTTACTGTAGATAGATTTCAACATCAAGTTGAGAATTTTAAATTTGTCATTGCTGAATCAGGATCCAGTATAGGTCAACAAGCAGTGGAGTTATAATTGAACAAGGTTTAATGTGAATTGAAATATAGAGAGGTTTAATGAGCTCAAATTTATGAAGGATATAATATAGGAGGCAAGCCAAGAGCATTCAGTTGTGAGATGTGAGCAATGCTGGCAAGCCAGCATTTATTGCACATCCCAATTGCTGTGGGGTGACTGGCAATGTATGTAGGGAGCCAAGTCCAGTGATAGTGAAGGAATAGCAATATACTTTCAAGTTAGGATGATGAGTGGCTTTGAGGGGAACTTGTAGGTGGTGGTACTCCCATATATCTGCTGCCCTTGTCCTTCTAGATGGACGTGATCATGTATTTGGAAAGAGGATTCAGAGATGGTAATACCATTGAATGTCAAAGGCATTGGCTAAGTTGTCTGCTATTGGTGATGGTCAAAGCCTGGCATTCGTGTGGCATGAATGTAACTTGGCACTCGACAGCCCAAGCCTGAATCTTGTTCAGATCTTGTGCTTTTGAATATGGACCACATCAATATCTGAAGAATCACGAACAGTGCTAAACTTTGTGCAATCATCAGTAAGCATCCTCATTTTTGATCTTATGATGGAGGAAAGATTGTTGATAAAGCAGCTGTAGATTGTTGGGCCTAGAATACTACACTGAGTATTTCCAACAGAGATTACTTAGATTACTTACAGTGTGGAAACAGGCCCTTCGGCCCAACAAGTCCACACCGACCTGCCGAAGTGCAACCCACCCAGATCCATTCCCCTACATTTACCCCTTCGCCTAACACTACGGGCAATTTTGCATGGCCAATTCACCTAACCTGCACATTTTTGGACTGTGGGAGGAAACTGGAGCACCCAGAGGAAACCCACGCAGACACGGGGAGAATGTGCAAACTCCACACAGTCAGTCGCCTGAGATGGGAATTGAACCCAGGTCTCTGGCGCTGTAAGGCAGCAGTGCTAACCACTGTGCCACCGTGACGTCCACATGTCCTTGATCTCAGGTGACTAACCTCCAACAACCACAAACACCTTCCAATGACTCTTCCTAATGTAGAGTGTGCACCTTGCTACCTATTGATTCCAGTTTTGATAAGGGATAGTATTACTGCTACACTGAGGGAGGATATTCCTGGGAATACATCCAGGGGAGTTATTTGGGTGGAACTGAGAAATAAGAAAGCGATGATCACCTTAGCAGGATTGTATTACAGAACTCCTAATAGTCAGTGGGAAATTGAGAAACAAATTTGTAAGGAGATTTCAGTTATCAGAAAGAATAATAAGATAGTTATGGTAGGGGATTTTAAGTTTCCATGCACAGACTGGGACTGCCATCGAGTTAAGGGTTCAGATGGGAGGAATTTGTAAAGTATGTACAAGAAAATTTTCTGATTCAGTATGTGAATGTTCCTACTAGAGAAAATGCAAAACTTGACTTACTCTTGGGAACTAAGGCAGGGCAGGTGACTGAGGTGTCAGTGGGGGAGCACTTTGGGGCCAGCAACCATAATTCTATTAGTTTTAAAATAGTGATGGAAAAGAAAAGACCAGATCTAAAAGTTGAAGTTCTAAATTGGAGGAAGGTTAATTTTGACAGTATTAGGCAAGAACGTTCAAAAGCTGATTGGCGGCAAATGTTCGCAGGTTAATGGAAATCATTCAAAAATTAGATAACAAGTGTCCAGAGAAAGGGGTTAGGACAGAAAGAGAGGAGAGGCAGGGAAAAGTGAGGGAGAGGAGAAGGGAGGGAGGGAGAGAGAGTAAAGGGGGGGGGGAAGAGGAGTGAAGGGGTGAGGATGAATGCTTTGAGATTTAAGAAGGTTGAGAAAATAGATTAATGGGAACAAAGAACAGATGTGGTTAAGTGTTGCTTGTCTTTCTCGGAGTGCTAATTGTCCTAACACCCTGCTGGATCCAGACCAGGAGGTGTGGGCAGGGTTGTGGCTGGTGCTGTGGTATGATGTGGTGCTAGGCCTTGTTTCGGTAGAGTTAAAAGGGAGAAATCGCACGGAGTGTTGTTTTGACACCCTTTCGTGAGTGTGAGGTGTAACTGCAAAACTCCAGGCCCCTATTGCAGCCCAGTCCTTGTGAAATACTGAACTTAAAGTTACTATGTTTTAGATGGAACACCAATCGGAGGCTGAATTGATTTGGAAGATATGCTGTCATGGTTGTTGACCTTTCTTTAAGTTTCCATTCTGCAATGTAACCTCCAGAATTAAAACAAAAATTTTTTAAAAAGGCGGCACGGTGACACAGTGGTTAGCACTGCTGCCTCACAGCGCCAGAGACCTGGGTTCAATTCCCGCCTCAGGCAACTGTCTGTGTGGAGTTTGTACATTCTCCACGTGTCTGTGTGGGTTTTTTCCCGGTACTCCGGTTTCCTCCCACAGTCCAAAAATGTGCAGGTTAGGTGAATTGGCCATGCTAAATTGTCCGTAGTGTTAGGTGAAGGGGTAAATGTAGGGGAATGGATCTGGGTGGGTTGCGCTTTGGCGGGTCGGTGTGGACTTGTTGGGCCAAAGGGCCTGTTCCACACTGTAAGTAATCTAATCTAATCTAATCAAGACAGTATATTCCTGTATGGTGAAAAGTAGGGCTGGTATGTGTAGGGAATGCTGGCTGACAAGAGAAATTGAGGTTTAGGTTAAAAAGGAAGCATATGTCAGGTATAGACAGGAAAGATCAAGTGAATGCTTAGAAGAGTATAAAGACAATTAGAGTATACATAAGAGGAAAATCAGGAGGGGAAAAAGGGGACATGTGATATCTTTGGCAAATAGGGTTAAGGAGAAATATATAAATACGTGGAAAACAAAACTAAAGGGGTTTTTACAAATACATTAAGGACAAGAGGGCAACTAAGGGGAGAATAGGGCCCCTCAAAGATCAGCAAGGCAGCCAATATGTGGAACACAGGAGATACTGAATGCGTATCGGAAGGATGTTGTGAAACATGAAAGGGTTCAGAAAATATTTATAAGGATGTTGCCAGGGTTGAGGATCTGAGCTATAGGGAGAGGTTGGGGCTGTTTTCCCTGGAGCATCGAATGCTTATAAAATCATAACGGACATGGATAGGATAAATAGGCAAGGCCTTTTCCCTGGGGTGTGGGTGTCAAGAACTAGAGGGCATAGGTTTAAGGTGAGAAGGGAAAGATATAAAAGGGACCTAAGGGGCAACCTTTTCATGCAGAGGGTGGTGCATGTATAGAATGAGCTGCCAGAGGTTGTGGTGGAGGCAACATTTAAAAGGCATCTGGACTGGAATATGAATAAGAAGGGTTTAGGGGCAAGTGCAGACAAATGGGACTAGATTAGGTTACGATATCTGGTCAGGATGGATAAGCTTTCAAATTCGACCTTCCAAAATGCATCACCTCGCATTTATCCAGGTTGAACTCCATCTGCCAGCTCTCAGCCCATCTCTGCATCCTGTCAATGTCCTGCTGCAGCCTACAACAGCCCTCTATACTGTCAACGACACCTCCTACCTTTGTGTCATCTGCAAACTTGCTGACCCATCCTTCAATCCCCTCATCCAAGTCATTAATAAAAATTACAAACAGTAGAGGTCCAAGGACAGAACCCTATGGAACACCACTCACCACTGACTTCCAGGCAGAATATTTTCCTTCTACTACCACTCGCTGTCTTCTGTTGGCCAGCCAATTCTGTATCCAGACAGCTAAGTTCCCTTATATCCCATTCCTCCTGACCTTCTGAATGAGCCTACCATGGGGAACCTTATCAAATGCCTTGCTGAAGTCCACATACACCACATCCACAGCTCGACCCTCATCAACTTTTCTAGTCACATCCTCAAAGAACTCGATAAGGTTTGTGAGGCATGGCCTGCCCCTCACAAAGCCGTGTTGACTGCATTTAATCAAGCCATGCTCTTCCAGATGGTCATAAATCCTATCCCTCAGAATCCTTTCTAACACCTTGCAGACGACAGACGTGAGACTTACTGGTCTGTAATTGCCAGGGATTTCCCTATTTCCTTTCTTGAAGAGAGGAATTATATTTGCCTCTCTCCAGTCCTCAGGTACAACTCCAGTGGAGAGCGAGGATGCAAGTGGAGAAGCAATCGCATTTCTCGTTTCCCAAAGCAGCCGAGGACAAATCTGGTCCGGGTCTGGCAACTTGTCAATCTTAATGTTTGACAAAATTTTCAGCACATCAGCTTCCTCTATCTCTATCCATTCCAGCATGCACACCTGCTCTTCAAAGGTTTCATTCACTACAAAGTTCGTTTCTTTCATAAAGACAGAAGCAAACAACTCATTTAGAGCTTCCGCTACCTCCTCAGACTCCACACACAAGTTCCCTATGCTATCCCTGATCGGCCCTACTCTTTCTTTGACCATTCTCTTATTCCTCACATAAGTGTAAAATGCCTTTGTGTTCTCCCTTCTGCCAAGCCTTTCTCGTGCCCCGTCATGGCTCTCCTCAGACCATTTTTGAGCTCCTTCCTCGCCTGCCTGTGATCCTCTAGAGCTGAGCTTGACCCTAGCTTCCTCCACCTTATGTAAGCTACCTTCTTCCTTTTGACGAGACGCTCCACCGCTCTCGTCATCCAAGGTTCCTTTATCTTACCCCTTCTTGCCTGTCTCAGAGAGATGTATTTATTCATCACTCGCAACAACTGTTCCTTAAACAGTCTCCACAGGTCTATAGCGCCTTTACCATGGAACAATTGCTCCCAGTCCATGCTTCCTAACTCATGTCTAATCGCATCATAGTTCCCTCTTCCCAACTAAATATCCTCCCATTTTGCCTAATCCCCTCCTTCTCCATAGCTATGTAGAATGTGAGGCAGTTGTGGTCACTATCACCAAAATGCTTTCCCACCATAAGATCTGATACCTGCCCCGGCTCGTTTCTGAGTACCAAGTCTAGAATGGCCTCTCTCCTCGTCGGCTTAGAGATTATCATGACATACTAATCTTCATGAGCTATGGTAGAAAGATGGTAACAAATCTTTTTTAGGATGGTGTCACTGGACACCGAACCTCTATCAACATTCCCCATCTGCGGAACACGAAGAATGTCTTTTTGGCTTGAAAGCAGCATCATGCAATGGAGAATATCACTCATATAGTAGCATAGCTGCAGCACAAAATGGTTTGCTCCACCTGTCTCTCTCATTTTTCTGTGCCAATGTGATGCTCGGTATGTAAGGCATACATCTCGATAACTGGTGAATTGCATAAAACAGCATGCACCTTTGCTTGCTACAAACAGCCAGAGTACTGACTATACTCAACCAGCTTGGATTTACATGGTATCCAACTTCAGGTGTGATTCCACGACTTCAGGCTGAAGAACCATAAATATATCTAGAATTACACTGACATCCCAATTCAAGATTACTAGTTGAGCTTGCAGTGTGGCAGGCTTACACTTACTAGAGACAAAAAAAAATGCAGATGCGAGAATCTAAAGTAGACAAACAGGAGATTGGAAGAACCCAGCAAACCAGGCAGCATCAGGAGGTGGAGAAGTCAATGTTTCAGGTGTAACCCTTCTTCAGGACTGGAGGTAGGACTAGGGGGAGCTACAGATAAAGACAGAGGGGTGGGATGGGGTGGGGCAAGTAGCAGAATGGTGAGGTAGTGATAGATGAACATAGGTAGTGGGTACAACCTGGTTGGTCGATGGGAGCGATAAATCCAGTTGGTAGCTGGAAGGAAGGATCAGTAGGTGGAGGGGAAGGGTGAAGACAGGACTGGAAAGGGAGCCAGGAGATGGAAGGGAAGATTAATTAAAATTCAAGCACTCAATGTTAAGTCCTCCAGGCCGTAGGCTGCCCAGGCAGACTATGAGGTATTGTTCCCCTCAATTTGTGGTCGGATTCACTGCGGCAATGGATGAGAATGAGACTGCATATGTCTGAGGGGGAGGGGGAGTGGGAATGGGTGGTGACTGGGAGTCAGATTGACTGTTTTGGGCCCGGCATAGATGCTCGAAGGAATGGACACCTAGTCTACATTGGGTCTCACCGATATAGAGAATCTCACATTAGGAGCACTGGATGCAGTAGACTAGGTTGTCCCCTGTCATCCAGGCAGCCGTCTATAGCATCTCCTTCATTCCCCGCCCTAAAGATCTAAGCACTCCCCCAAAACATAATAAAAATAAGAATTCCCCCTTGTCCTCACTTTCCATTCCATCAGCCTCCGCATCAAACTTATCACCCTCAAACTTTTCTGCCAACTCCAATTCGACCTCATCACCCAGAACATCTTCCCTTCCCCACTGTCTCTACCTTCCCACCCATTCCCTTCGCTATTCCCTGATTTGCATCGCACTTCCCCTGGCACCTTCCTCTGTAAGTGAAAAAGATGCAATACCTGCCCATACACCACTTGCCTTACCTCCATCCAGGGCTTCAAACAGTCCTTCCAGGTGAGACAGAAGTTTACCTGCATCTCCTCCATCCTAGGCTACTACATCCAGTGCTCTCGATGTGGTCTTCTCTACATTGGTGAGACCCAATGTAAATGAGGTGTGCATTTCACCGAGCATCTTCGCTGGGCTTAAAATGACCTGAGTGACCACCTGTTTCAATTCCCCCTCCGACAGGTCCATCCTCAGCCTCCTCCATTGCCGCAGTTAATCAGACTGCAAATCGGTGGAACAACACTTCATCTTCAACCTAGGCAACCTACAGCCCAGAGGATTTAACACTGAGTTCTCGAATTTTAAATAATCTTGCCATCCATTCCCAGCTCCTTTTGCAGCCCTGCCTGCTCCCTTCCATTCCTGCTACCAACCATTCCTTCCAGCTACCAACCAGATTCATCCCTCCCATTGACCAACCAGGTCGTACCCACTACCTGTGTTCTCATATCATTACCTCATCATTCTGCTACTCTCCCCACCCTGCGTACCCCTACTTTATCTGTAGCTCCCCCGACTCCCACCTCCAATGCTGAAGAAGGGTTATAAGCGAAAAATTGACATCTCCACAAGGTGCTGCCTGGCTTGCTGTGTTCTTCCAGCCTCCTGTTTGTCCACACTTACTAGAAGCTACACTTGTTTATTGCAGGGCTCTGCAAGAGACCATTCATCACCTCAAAATATGTTATAGTCTCTCATGAGATGATAGTTTTCTGTATGCAATTTTTATCCACTTGCACAGGTCACATTTAAGATGATTGAGCAACCTAGCTTCGACTACTTCTTCTGAAAAGATTTTCTGTTTACTATCCTTTACATGAAGAAGTGTTGCCTAACTTTAATCCTGAATTTTGATTTTCATGTCACATTCCTTGTCCAAGACACCCCCATGAGTAGAACATATTTTCCTCTATTTTGTGTATTGGTTTTAAAATTCTAAAAACTCTGAATCAAGTCACATCTTTTATTTTCTGTATTCCAGGAAATACAAACTTAGTTCACACAATATCTTCTCAATCTAGCACGTGGAACTCTGGCAACATTTTAGTGAACCTGCATTCTAATGCAAATGTGTCCCTTTTAATGTGATTTGCCAAAACATTACATGATATTCTGGATGAGGTCTAACCAGGGATTTGATAAGCTGTAGCAAAATGGCTTCTTGGTTAATTTTAATTATTTTTAATCCTGTAATAATTTAGGAAGCCTGACTGGGAAGGACAGTCACTTATTGTTGAACAGCGAAAAGCACAATTCCAGAATCAGCTGACAAATTTTGGAGTATTGTGTGCAATTCTGATCACCCTCCAATAGGAAGGAGGGAGAGAAACTTGAAAGGGTTCAGAAAGGAACAGGAGGCTCCAAAGCACTAAAGATGTCACCTAGACAAGGGATGAAATGTCTGCAAATCAACTTCCCAACTCAGAAAACATAGCTACAACCACAGAAAGAGAGAGAGTTTGAACTTCAGAAATTGGCACTTTCGACAGGAAAGTCAGCTGAAAAGGATGGAGATGAAGGCTGAAGGTAAGCTTCATGAGGAAGAGAATAAGAATGAGCAAATCCAGCGGAGCCAAAGGCCTGGTGGGAAGCTGCTTAAATATATTGAAGCATTGACTAAATTTGAGGAGAAGGATGTTGAAGCCTTTTTCATCTTATTTGAAAAGATGGATAAACAAATGCACTGGCCAGTGACTCTGTGGGTTTTGTTGATCCAAACAGAACTTGTAGGTAGAGCTATTGAGGTATTTGCATCATGCTCAAAGGAGGTATCTAGGACATACAAGGAGGTGAAGAAAGCCATTTTAAGTACTTATGAGCTTGCGCCAGAAGCCTACAGACAGCGTTTCAGGAATCTAAGGAGGTACCCTGGTCAAACCTACATTGAGTTTGAAAGGATCAAAAAAAATAATTTTGAAAGGTGGATAAGGGCATTAAAAATATAGCAAATATAGATGCTCTTAGATGATTATTTTGGAGTTCAAAAATTCACTTCTTGAGGTAGTGAGAAACAAAGGGGCGGCACGGTAGCACAGTGGTTAGCACTGCTGCCTCACAGCGCTAGAGACCCGGGTTCAATTCCCGACTCAGGCGACTGACTGTGTGGAGTTTACACGTTCTCCCCGTGTCTGCGTGGGTTTCCTCCGGGTGCTCCGGTTTCCTCCCACAGTCCTAAGATGTGCAGGTCAGGTGAATTGGCCATGCTAAATTGCCCGTAGTGTTAGGTAAGGGGTAAATGTAGGGGTATGAGTGGGTTGTGCATCGGCGGGTCGGTGTGGACTTGTTGGGCCGAAGGGCCTGTTTCCACACTGTAAGTAATCTAATCATCTAATCTAATCTAATCAAAGAGGCAAGATTAGCAGCTGAAATGGCTGATGGTTATGAGTTCATTCAAAAATCAAAGTTTGGCTTCCAACATCAATCTCAATCCAAAAGAGAAATCCTCATGTGAAAAGGGATAGGTAGATCTCAGTGAAGAACATAAGGATAACTTACCACAGAGGAAAAAGGAAACCCTTGAAAGGAAAAGAGAAGTTAAAAAGCTCAGGTGTTTTCACTGCAATAACGTAGGCCATGCGAAATCACAGTGTTGGTGGGTTAGGAAAAGCACTGGGAAGCCAGATATAGGTAAACAGGATAAGCCAGTGAATTTTGTTGGTGTGGTAATGGCAAGCACAGTGAGGTTAAAAAGCTGCACCAGATTTGTACAACCTGGTCAGAGGTTGGTTAAGGAGGAAATGCCGGATATTCTTAAATCATATACTTGCGAAGGTAAAGTTTACTCACATAGGCCAGGACCAGCAGGTAAAGAGGTTACAATATTAAGAGAGACAAGATCTTCTCAAAATGTAATGTTGAAAGATGAGTAGATATGTACTTCTGAAAGACTATTGCCAGAAATAGTTCTAGTAAAGGGAATTCATGGTGAGACAAGAAGTGCTCAGTTATGTAGATTGAGGTTAGAGTGTCCAGGGAAGAATGAAGAAGTCATGTTAAGAGAACTGGACAAACTCTCACCTCCAGATATATGATTCATCCTTGTTAAAGATATAGCTGGTTCACAGGTAGGAGTGCTGCCTACATTGGTTGAAAAGTTAGTGGAAACTCAGGCAACTGAACTATTGCAGGAAGCATATCCTGGAAGTTTTCCTGACAGTGAGATAACGAGGTCACAAAGTCACCAGTTGAAACAGGAGAGATCAAAGAGTACCGATAAGAATGTTGAAATGGAATTAGCAGAGACCCTGTTTGCTTAAATGTTTGATGCAAAACAGGAGCAAATACATGACAAAGTAGAAATCTTTAGTTCAGAGAAATTATTTGAGTTACAGCAGAAAGATGAGAAACTAAAGTGACTGCATCAGAAGGCACACATGGAAAAAAAATCTAAATGTATCCAAGTGCTACTTTCCTAAAAATGATGTCTTAATGAGGAAATAGAGACCATCACAGATGGAAAATAGGCAGAAGTTCAACAAGTCGTATTGCTAGTGGGTTATAGAAAGGAGGTGTTGTGAGTAGCACATGAACTATTAGGAGGGGGTCATTTAGAGGTAAGAAAAATACAAGCTAAAATACAAAAACTTTTTACTGGCCTGGACTGCACAAGGATGTAGATGAATTTTGCCAGACAGGTCATACATGTCAGGTAGTTGGAAAACCACAGGCAGTAATAAAGCCCACACCTTTAATACCGTTTCCTGCATTTGAGGAAGTTTTTACAAGAGCCTTAATTGATTGCATAGGGCCCCTACCTAAAACAAAAAGTGGGAATTAGTATATATTAACAATAATGGATGTGTCCCCTAAATTACCAGAGGCCATTACATTAAGCAATATCACAGCTAAAAGGACTGTACAGGAGTTACTCTAATCTATGCAATAGATATGGACTACCCACAGATATACAATCAGATCAAGGGTCAAACTTTACATCAAAGTTATTCCAGGAAGTTACGGAGAGTTTAGGAATAAAACAATTCAAATCTACTGCACATCATCCAGAATTGCAGGGAGTGGTAGAAAGGCGGCATCCGACATTAAAGCCCATGTTGAAGGCTTATAATCAAGACTATCCAGATGATTGGAATAAAGGAATTCTATATGTATGTTTTGCCATCAGAGATGCACCAAATGAATTGACCAAATTCAGTCTATTTGAGTTAGTTTTTGGCATGAAGTGAGAGAACTCCTAAAATTGATTAAGAAGAAATTGGTAAGTCAGCATTCAAAGACCACATGAGAACATAAGGACATAAGAACGAGAACCAGAGTAAGCCACCTGGCCCTTTGAGCCTGCTCCGCTATTCAATAAGGTCATGGCTGATCTTTTCTGGATTCAGCTCCACATACCCACCCTCTCATCATATTCCTTAATAACTTTATTGTTCAAACAAAATCTATCTTAGCTTTAAAAACGTTTACTGAGGAAGCCTCAACTACTTTACTGGGCAGGGAGTTCCATCAGTTCACAACCCTCTGGATGAAGAAGTTTTTTCTCAATTCAGTCCTAAACCTGCTCACCCTAATTTTGAGGCTATGCCCTCTTGTCCTAGTTTCACCTGCCAGTGGAAACATCCTCTCTCCGTCTACCTTATCCAATCCCTTCATAATTTTATATGTTTCTATGTGATTCCCTCTCATTTTTCCAAACGAATACAATCCCTGTCTATTCAGTCTCTCCTCATAAGCCAACCCCCTCAACTCTGGAATTAACCTAGTGAACCTCCTCTGCACCCCTTCTAATGCCAATACGTCCCTTCTCAAGTAAGGAGACCAAAACTGCATGCAATAGTCTAGGTGTGGCCTCACCAACTCTTTAAACAGCTGCATCATGACCTCGCTGCTTTTACATTCATCCCTTTAGCAATGATGGACAAAATTCCATTTGCCTTAATTACTTGTTGCATATGCAGAACTACCTTCTGTGATTCATGCACAAGGACACCAAGGTCCCTCCGCATAGCAGCATGCTGCAGTTTGAGTAACAGTCCTTTTTATTGTTATACCTATCGAAATGGATAACTTCACATTAATTAACATTGTACTCCAGCTGGCACACCTTTGCCCACTCACTTAAACTATCTGTGTCCCTTTGCAAAGTTTCACAGTCCTCTGTACACTTTGCTCCACCACTCATCTTAGTGTCATCCACAAACTTTGATACACTACTTATGGTCCCCAACTTCAAATCATCTTTGTAAATTGTGAATAATTTTAGTCCCAACACTGATCCCTAAGGTACACCACTAGTAACTAATTGCCAACCAAAAAAGTTTCCCGTTTGCTAACCAATCCTCTATCCATGCTAATACATTGCCCATAACGCCATGTATCTTTATCTTATGCAGCAGCCTTTTGTGGGGCACTTTGTCAAATGCCTTTTGGATATCTGGATACAACACAATGTGTTTGTAATATCTTCATAGAATTCCAAAAGATTAGTTAAACATGAATCTGCCCTTCATGAACCCATGCTGTGTCTGTCCAATGGGACAATTTCTATCTAGATGCCTTGCAATTTCTTCTTTGATAATAGACTCAAGCATTTTCCCCACTACAGCAGTAAAGCTAACTGGTCTATAATTCCCCATTTTTGTCTTCCTCCCTTTTTAAATAGTGGTGTCACATTTGCTGTTTTCCAATCTGCTAGAACTGCCCCAGAGTCCAGTGACGTTTGGAAAATTACCACAAGTGCATTTGCTATTTCTTCCAGCAACACTTTTAGCACACTGGGATGCATTCCATCAGGGCGAGGAGACTTGTCTATCCTTAGCTCCATATTTAGACTGTGTGAGAAAATTTTGGGAATGGTTAAATAGAGCAGGGGAGTTGGCTAGACAGCATTTAAAGTATAATGCATACAATGAACCAGGAAGCAGACAAGAAATTAAAAACTTGCAATTTTGCTATCGGAAATAAGGTGTTAGTGTTACTGCCAGTGGTAGGTGAACCTTTAAACAGGAGGTTTAGTGGACCCTATCAAGTTGAAAGATGATTGAGTGAGTGTGGTGAGCTATTTGATAAGGACTCAGACAGAAAGAAATCTCACAGAGTGCTTCATGTGAAAATGCTCAAAAGGTATTTTGTTAGGGAAGGAAAACAAAAAGAGTTTTGTCGAAAAGAGCGAAGGCAATTTCAGCTTTCATAATGCCAAATGGACTGTATCAATTTAAAGTCATGCCATTTGGTATGAAAAGTGCACCAGCCACACTTCAAAGACTGACTAATAAAGTCATTTCCAGATTGTTCAATTGTGTCGCTTATATTGATAACCTGGTGATTTTTAGTCACACAGGGAAGGAATATTTGCAACATTTATCAGAATTGTTTGATCAGCTTTGGGAGGCAGGCTTGGTGATGGACTTGGTTAAAAGTGAATTTGCCAAAGGCCAAGTCACCTTCCTGGGCCATGTTATTGGACATGGACAAATGGCCCCATGGAATGCAAAAACAAAGGTAATTGGGGAGTTTCCCAACAAAAAGAGCAGCACTACGATTCCTGGGTTTGAGTGGGTTTTATCAGAAATTTGTACCAAATTTTAGCAGTGTGGCTGCTCCACTTACTGAATTACTAAAGAAAGGCAAAATGTTTCAGTGGACAATGGACTGTCAGAAGGCATTTGACAACCTGAAAGCTGTGTAAACCATTGCCCCAGTATTAGCCACACCTAATTATGCAAAGCCATTCAAGATGGTTATTGATATGAGTGATCTGGGTGTAAGTGCTGTGCAGGAAGATGACAAGAAGATAGAAAGACCTATCAGGTATTTCTCCATGAAACTGTACATTCATCAGCATAAATATTCAACAGTTGAGAAGGAGACTTTGAGCTTAGTATTGGCATTACAACATTTCAACATTTAGGTTATCAGTAAGGTATCTGAGACAATCATATACACTGATCATAACCCATTGAAATTTGTGGAGAAATTTGAGGACAAAAATTTCAGACTGTTTAGGTGGAGCTTGTTGTTACAGCCATTCAATTTGAAAATTGTGCACATGGCAGGACGAGAAAATGTGATTGCCAGTGCATTGTCAAAACTTGGATGAGAAACAGGCATTCAGTGGCAGGAGTAAAAGGACTGAAACAGAACCAGGTCGTGCATGTTTGCATGTTTATAGTCAATGTAATGTACTTGTGTGTTGTGGTGTACTAACAATGAAAGATTAAGGGTTTTTTTTAAATGAAGCCATCTTTGGCTATTGACAGGTTTTTTTTTAAAAGAGGGGAGGTGTGAAGATGGTGCTCCTTTAACAAGGTTATTCTATCCTTGTTTCTTTTGCACTGGGGGCACAGAGGCAGAGGTCCCAACATGTCTGCAAATATCTACTTCAAAAAGCTTTTAAGCACTTTTATACAACACTTGCACAATGAAAGTGGAGAGGTCAGTTCTCCCAGTTCAGCGTTTGGCTTGGTTTGGTTTGGTTTTAGCAAGCTGTTTCGTTTGCAGCTTCTAGTCAAGTCTTGGCTAGGAACCCAAAGAAGCTGCTGGGGACCTAAAGAAGCAGTTCCATGCTGATCCTCTCTATCCTGATGAAGGGCTTATGCCCGAAAGGTCGATTCTCCTGCTCCTCGGATGCTGCCTGACCTGCTGTGCTTTTTCAGCACCACATTCTCGACTCTGATCTCCAGCATCTGTAAATCCTCACTTTCCATAGATTCTCTCGCTGAGATCTCTCCTGTAAGAACCCGTGTTTGAATTTTCCTTTTTGTCAAATGATGTTTATAGGATGTTGCATGTATTTGAAACAGCATCATTAAGTTGCGTTTTTATATTGGTTGGGGTTTCAAATAGTTATGTTACTCTAAATTCGGTTTTCTTTTGTTTATGTATAAATAAATTCTGCTTTGTTTAAAACCAAGTGGTCAGGCCAGCTGCATCACTCCTGGTATATCCACTCTACACCTGCTTAAAACAACTATCAAACTTAGGGTCTTGGCTACCTTCTTGCAATACTTTGAGGGGTCTGGCCTGGTCCATAACATAAGGTTGTACAGGAGATTAGGAGGCCTCTTCTGGAATACCGGTGTCCAGTTCTGGTCACCCAGTTATAGGAAGGATATCATTAAGCGGGAGAGAGTTCAGAAGAGATTTACCAGGATGTTGCTGGGTACGGAAGGTTTGAGTTATAAAGAAAGGCTGGATAATCTGGAATGTAGGAGGTTGAGAAGCAACCTAATAGAAGTTTATAAAATAATAAGTGGCATAGATAGAGTTAATGGTAGTTGTCTTTTCCAGAGGATGGGGGAATTTCAAAACCATGGGGCACATTTTTAAGGTGAGAGGATTTTAAAAAGTACATGAGGAACAATTTCTTTACACAGAGGGTGGTTTGTGTATGAAATGAACTCTCTGAGGAAGTTGTGGATGTGGGTACAATTACAACATTTAAAAGACCTTTGGATAAGTACATAAATAGGAAAGGTTTGGAGGGATATGGGCCAGGAGCAGGCAGGTGGGAGTAGTTTAGTTTGGGATTATGATTGGCATGGACTGGTTGGACTGAAGGGGCTGTTTCTGTGCTAAATGACTCTAATGCTAAAGTGGTGTGACAATTTGCGCTTGGAACAAAGTCTTGTATATGACACACTCTGGGAAACGTATTGAAAATTATTGGCCCAAATCTTCCAAGCTTGGTCAGAATCCTTATTTGTTTTCTAATTAACCTGTTCGGGGAGGTTATTACACTCCACTGGAGCAGGTGGAATTTGATCATGGGCCTCCTGGTCCAGGCGTAGGGACACTACACAGCTCCACAAGAGGCCATCCTGAACAGACCAAAAGTTATCTATTTAATTTCTGAGCTTTTCCAGCCAGATATCTGATGCAGGATCCATCACAACACTGCGTTTTACAAACCATAGAAGTAGCATCAAGGTGGTGTGGCAAGTGAATGGGTGAGGGTGACAGGTTAGTGGATGAGGCGATGTACCACAAGGTGAGTAATGGGATAGTGTGTTAGCTAAATAAAGGGGTTGGGTAGCTGGTGAATGAGGTGGTAAAGTGGCTAAGGGATTACAGGTCACAAGTAAGTGGGCAACAGGATAGGGCAGTCAGGTGTCAAGAGACCTCAGTGAGAGAGGCTTGGAACTAAGTATGAGCAAATGGAGTGGACGGATGAGGAGGTTAGAGAGCCACAAAAGAATAAGTTCCATTTTTACTTGCTTATCATGATGTATGGGACCTCAAGGGTTAAAGATCCACTATTAAAAGAACTCACTGCAGTATCGATTGCATGCTTGTCCTCTTACAGAATGAGACGGGACATCACAATAGGGGGACTGGCCAACTTCAAGTGGACAGATTCCTCTGGAGCCATACATGTGGATTTCACTTCTAGCCTCAGGCAAAGGTGTTTGTCCTCCCTGGACAAGGCTGATAGCCTTGGTCATAACCTTATTAATTGCCTCCTATTCCCATTATTGTCCTTCCCCACCTGTTAACATGCGCACGTGAAACCAACAATCCATTCTATTCCTTACCTATATATTGGAATTGGCACAGATAATCAAATACTATGTTTATGAAAAAAAATTGTCAAAAGGTAAATGACATTGAGAAAACAGCACTTCTCATCCATCTCTAATTGCCTTGAGGTTGTGAGAGAGAGTTTTCCAGAACCTTTGCGATGATAGTGTTATCAAAACCATGTTAAGGAAAGAATTTCAGGAGTTGAAGCCAGCAGTGAAGAAGTAACACATTTTCAAATTAGTATATAGTATGGGAAACTGTTTGAAGACAATCATGCTTTTATGGTATTGCTGCTCTTGTCCTTTTCAGTGGTAAAGATTATAGGAGTGTTAATTTCTTTTAAAATATATTGGACTGGCACAGTGGTATATCCCTATCTCTGAGCCAGAAGCCTAGGTTTAAGTCCTACCTATCACCACATCTACATTTGACTGTATGGATAGTACATGCAACTATCCCTCATTTTGCATGCCTAAAATGTTCCTCCAACATGGGATGCTAAGCACGATTACACAAAATATGTTTAATTTAAAGTAATTCTTCCATAAGAAACCTTGAAATAGAGATTTATAAACCTGCTTTTATGTATGAAATTTTGTATCTAACTTAAGTTATCTATTAAACACAGAAACGTACAAATAAGTAACAAATAAACTTAGCAAAAGCACATCTAAGTGTTGATACTCAGATACTTAGATAGCATAAACCATCAAACCACTTGCCCAGCCATTTGGATCAAAGTTATTTGGCTACCGTGAAACCTTGAGAATTTAAATTGAATCCAAAGAGACTTGATAGATGTGGGAATGGACCAGAAGCAAAGAATCCAGCATTTGCTCAAAATTCTCATATGTTCTTTTATAGTCATTTTATAGACTGCATAAGTTTACATTTTGTCATTTAAATATGGGTATTAATATCAGAAATAGGGGAGTGGCAAAACTGATATCCACCTAAGACTCCAATTTCAGATGCCTTATTAGAATACCAGCATTAGGGCAGTGGGCTAAAATCATACGCATGGACCAAAGTGCACCTTAACTGTACATTGTACCCACACTCACAGAATGGCATTTAAATAAGGTGCCTTAGCCATGATTCCAGGTATTGCAATGAAACTGTAATTACTGACCAAATGTGTTTCTTGATGCATGCACATTAACTCTGCTAAGTTGAAAATTAAAGTTGTGATGGAAAGCACTATTTGGTGAAATTTCCTTATTTTGAAGTCACTGTGAAATGAAAATGTGCTACTAGAAAACACTCTAAATGAGGGATATCTGCACTAAAGCCCCAGAGTGTATTAGTGGTAGAAGGGCTATGTATTTACTAGAGGCAGTCAAGCAGAATGTTCTTGCATAATATGAGCTTTTTTAGTGCTCTTGCAGTAATACACATCGAGTCAATGGTCAATGCTTCATCTAAATACAGAAGCTTTGAGCAGCAGGCTATTGACCTAATTAGTCATTCTATCATAATGAGACTAAATGAACAGACCTTTCAGAAACAAAGTAAGTATATTTCCCCAATGGCGGTGAGCTGGTGGAGGATCCTTAGACAGCCAGTAGCATCTAAAGAAGCAGGCCTGATGAGGAACCCCGAGACAGACCATCAGTCCAATACAACCTGAGAATGAACCTATAGGTGACCGACCACATTTTGAGAAAATGATGTCACAGGAAAACAGATAGTCAATGATTGATGAGTACTTTTCTCATTTATATTTCAAAACCCATAATTGTAGCAGTTCTAAGATTTTATCACAAGAAACATTACCAATTATAGTAAAGCTTTTTAGATTGGCTGATATGTATTTACTATATAACTTCCTCTGGGAAAGACAGGAACAGTGTTCAATCAGAGCAATATATCTCTGAATTCAAAGGCCCCTCATGGGATCGAGTACCAAACTGAACATTGGGCAATGAACTTAATTCATAATTATTGCACAAATGCAATGAATTCTTCGAACTAATAGGGCAGTCACATATGAACTCGCATTTCTGCAAGGCTAATGGTAGAACAGCAAAAAGTCCTCAGCAACATGTGATGCTTTGTAACCGACAGGACATTTCTTCTTCACCACAAATTGATGGATGGCTTATATAAGACCAACAACATATTTCCCCAGAAAGATCTGTGCTGTTGGAGTTGATGGTTAATGAGAAATGTAAAAAAAGAACACAAATTCTCAGAAAGGTGGAGTAATGATTATTAAGTGATTACATAATAGACCAATATCAAGATTTCTTCCATTTGGTAAGACGCAGCACATATTTTAGCATTAATCGCTTATCAGCTGTCACATCTTTCATTCCACTATGCAGTTAATGTGCACCTGGAAGTCTTTATAAGAATAACTAACTATCATGAATAATCCATGATACTCTATCAGGGAATCGCAGATAACATTTGGTTAAGAAATATACTCATTTATAAATTTCTGCAGAAAAATCTTGGCTAAGGTTCCTACCAGGAATTCCAAAGGCCTCATTTTACATCATTTAATAAAACTGCTTCGAGGTCCTTCTTGAAAAATAACAACATTCTGAGCGACTACAAATTGCAGACTGTCCCCTTCAGTGTGTTAATCACTGAAAGCCTGAGTGGTGAAAAACTGGCAGTAGTCAAAACTATGACGTTAATAAGTCAAAAGGGCACATCACTGTATTTAAAGCACAGGGTGTTAAAACCAATGTTACTGTTGTCTATTCTTCTTCCCTTTCACCTAACTCAGGAAGGTAATTCTAAGAAGTGTCTTATTAAATGATCGACTTTTGTATTTAATAATTTATTTTCCCAATTTAGCACCAATAGCTAATATGAATACCACTTCTTATTAGCAGTTGTGAATAATATACATCATATATTAAGATCTATATTACCTAAATGCCTCAAGTAATTAATTAAAATACCTAGTGTGGTGTAAAATTATGTCCCAATACATGTGTGAATCATAATGTAACACATGTATTGGGCCAAGCAGTGGAATGTGGTGAAAGGGTTAAAATTATGTCCCAATACATGTGTGAATCTAACCGGAATGGAGGTGTTGCTTAGTCCCGTGTGAATCTTATTACACACCTCCCCGTGTGCTGTATGTAACCAGAATGGATCAGCTGGAAAAGTCTCCAGTTCGGTGAGTCTGCTCCGGGGTTACGTTTAACCGCCGAGCGTGGGTTGTTGGCAACCGCTCTACGAGAACTGACGGCTCCCAGTTCCGGTAACATGTAGAGTGAGTATAAGCCAGACCCGGGAGTCTGCTCCGGGGTTACGTTTAACCGCCGAGCGTGGGTTGTTGGCAACCGCTCTACGAGAACTGACGGCTCCCAGTTCCGGTAACATGTAGAGTGAGTATAAGCCAGACCCGTTGTAAGTATGAGACCTGGTTGTGGCGACGCTGCGGGGAATAAAATGCTCATATTCTAGCAGACTCGCCTCTTGGTCGTTTGTTCTGTGTCAGACTACTCTCCTACGAACCTGACCTTGAGAATTTTTTAAAACACCTAGCTTCTTCAGTAGAAGGATTTCTGAATATACATTGGATGCAACACAAATATATTCAGCGGTTTCTGAGCTTGACAATTATTAGGAACGATTCAATTTGCCATCTCCCTTTCTTGTGAAACATCCCTGCCATTCAGTGTCAGAATCCATCTCTGAATCTATATCTCTGCTAAGCTTCGTTAAGAACTTTTACGTCATCAGGCTGAACCTTTAGTGACAGAGAAGCATCTGATATCTTACACAGCATGTTTAGTGAAAAAATATTTGTCCAATTCATCAGCCATCTATTTTTCATCTATTGCTAGCTATCCAGCCTCATTTTCTATAGTACCTATTCTCGTGATGACAGTATTTGATCAAAGGAGATGATAATGGATTTTAAAAATTGTTTTTGAGTAGCAAATGAAATATTAAAATCATTCCAACACAGTCCAAAGACAAAAAAGGATGGAGCAAAGACTATGATCTGAAATTGTTGAACTCAATATTGAGTTATTTTGCATTCAAACAGATGTAAGTTGCTAAAACAATTTCCTTTGTGGTTCCTTACCTCTACTCACATAGATTCTACGCATTCCAATTCCAGATCATTTCTCACTATCGATTTAATTTCATTTCTTGCTAACAAGGCACCCATTCCTCTCTACCCATCTGCCTGTCCTTTCAAAAGGATATATACCTTGGATACATAGTTCCCAGCCTTGCAGCCATGTCTGTAACACCCACAATACTCTACTGCCCAATTTTAATCTATGCTTCAAGCTCATCTACCTTGTTTTGAGCACTATGCATTTAAGTATAAGACCCTCAGGCCTGGGTTGACTATCTCCCTTTCATAGCTTATTCCTTTATCTGCTGTGCCTGCTAGATTTCTGAGCCACTACCTGACTGGCTCAGTGTCACACAGTCCTGTCATTGATCGAATTTGAGGTAGTTAATCTGAGGGGTGTGACTGCTTCTTAAAACACAGTGTCCAAGTTGCCATTCACCTCCTTGATGTATCATAGTGCTTGAAGCTCAGACTCCAGCTCATCAATTCTGAGCTGGAGTTCCTCAAACAACTAACACCTATTGCAGATGTGGTCACTGTGAACCACAATGGGTTCAGCCACTTCCCACACCACGGAGATACAATCCATTGCCTGCCACTGCATCTCTATTTTATGTACTTAGTTCTTATCTTGGATTTTAATAAATTCCTACTGCAGGTAACCTTTAATAAATAGTCAAATGAGTGACCATTACCAACCAATGGTTTTCCTGTGATGTCAATCTTTCTTTTGTGCTGGGCCCCCATCCTAGGAGTTCAATTTATCCTGTTTAAAAAAAAAACACCTTACAAACTACAAACCAATAAAACAAACAAAAAGCATCTCATTCCCTCTTCACGGATTTCCCACACTGGTTCCAAATGGCTCGAACAATACACTCACTTGGGCTGTGTCACACTCCAGATGTGATCTCTTCCTCCTGACCGTACACAGCTTACAGGCAACACCTGAAACACCATGGCAGTTTCCTCATACAGGGTGACAACATTCAGCTGTACTTCACCATTACCTCCCTTGACCTTTACACTATTTCTAGATTGTCATAGATTACTTCATTGTTATCAAGTACTGGATTAGTTAAAAACCTCCTCCAAGCAAATTCTGGGAAGACTGAAGGCATTATTTCAGTCCTTGCTACAAACTCTGTTCCTTAGCCACCAATTTCATCCCTCTGCTTGATAATCATCTGAAACTGAACCAAATGATTTGCAACCATAATATCAATGGTAAGACAGTTGTAATGTTCTTGGATTTGTAAATCAAACTACAAGATAAATAAATGGCATAATAGTTTCAAACTCCATCACAGCTTAAATGACTCCATAAAGACCAGTATCCCACCACCAAATCACCCTTTATTTACACGTGCATAGAACATGACGCTGATCCAGCTAGCTAACAGCTGGCACAGAGAGTGAATAGAACCTCTGACACTCCTGTTTACATCTGTCAATTAGGGCTCCTTGTATGGACCATATTAACAGCCCCAATCAAAGAATTCATTTTCTATAAGGCCCATCTGGCTAACTGTGTTACAAACATGATATCCCTCCCTCACTAAGTCCTTGGATGTAGGCCTATTCCTTTTCCTGTAGCTTGTCCTTGGGCATTTTCACATCATGTCTGGTTCCACTGACTCTACTATGGATACTGGTGGTGTGCACTACACTGTAGCCCACCTCTTGCATTTAGAGCATCTCAATTTTCATGTTCTTCAGGCAGAAACGTCATCAAGTCCATGACATCTACCATGCGCATCTCATCCCCAGAGGCTCCTTCAATGCTAGATAAAGTGGGGGACAGGTTCTGACAGCTTTGCTGGATGTTCCAAGGAGCCAGGTATGTTTTGCTTTGGCCCTGTTTGCAACATTGCAGCTTTCATGTGTCCATGTGCTTATTCAGGACTTCTTTCTCCAACAAAACTGTATGTCACAGGACCTGACCTTGCATCGACCATGCCAGGCCATTCCATGGTTTGACACTAAACATTGTTCCCTGAAGTAAACTGCCTCTCTCATTTAGAGGATTCATGTATCTGGCTTTGACGTTCCTGATGCTGTTTTACAGTCTGCTCCAGTCTAGGATGATCAGGTTTAACCTGGTGTAGAATCCTCTCCACATTAGCAACTCTGCTGGAGCTGCCCATGTAGTTGTGTGAGAGGTGGTCCGATAATCAAAAAGGAACCAGGACAGTTGGGTATGGAGTGAAGCTGTTGGCTGTTTCTTTAAGCCTGCCTTCAAAGTTTGGACTGCTCTTTTTGCCAGACCACTGGACAATGGATAGTATGGGTCTGTAATTATGTGCCAAATGCCATTTGATTTTAGGAAATACTCAAATTCCCTGATAAATGATGGCCCATTGTCTGTAACCAACACCTCTGGGAGACTGTGTACTGCAAAAGATGCTCACAACCTTTCAATTGTCATCCCCATGTTTGTCAAATTAACTCTATGCATGTCCAATGCTTTTGAATAGGGGTCCACAATGACCAAAAACATGGATCTCGTGAAAAGATAGGTATAGTCGATGTGGAACCGATTCCAGAGTTTACCTGGCTGTTCCCAAGCATGTAGGAGAGCTGCTGGGGTTAATTGTTCTCCTTGTTGGCAATCTGGGCACTGCCCCACCAATGTGATTATGCTGGCATCCAATCCGGTCAGCAGACATAACTTCTTGCCAACAATTTCATTTTGGAAAGCCCTGGATGAAGCTGGCAGAGTTCAGCCATATATCTGGCAGCAACATATGCTCAGGACAATCACTCTTGCTCCCCATAATACTATACAGTCTTCTAAGGTGATCTGGGCTCACCAGATCTGGAAAGACTTAAATTCTGGTTGTCATGGCCCTTTTGTTTCCCCCATCACCACCAGCTGTTTTAGTTTTCCCAGGATGGGCTATTTTTGCGTCCACAGTTTGATATTGTCAATGGTAACCGGAAGGGTGTTCAGAAAGTTTAAAACCAGAACAGACTCAGCTAGCAGTGGCACCTTAAGTGGTGTACCATCAATGGTGTATCTGTCAGTGGGAGGCAGCTCATGGCATCCACATTTGCCACGGCCTCCCAGATAGTTTTCAAACTTGTAATTGTACGTACTCAGAATAAGAATCCACTGCTGAATTTTACAAGGTTTTTCTCTCATCGCCACTGAAATAACTCCATAAAGGCCAGTATACCATCACCAAATCACTCTTTATTTATATGTCCATGGTACATGACACTGACCCAGCTGGCTCAGAGCTGCATCGAACAGTAAGCAGAACCCCTGACACTCCTCTTTAAAACTGTCCCACGGCTCCCTTAACAGCCCCAATCAAGGAATTCATATTCTATGATGTCTACCTGGCTGACCTGACTCCAATCGTCACAACAGCAACTGGTGGAATTTAAATGCAATTAATAAAATCTCTAATTGAAAGGTAGTCTCAATAATGGTGACCATCATAATTAGTATTTATAATTGGAAAACCCATTTGATATATTAATGTCCTTTAGGGAATGAAACCTGTCATCCTTACTTGGTCTGGCCTAAATGCGACTCGAGATCCACAACATAGTTAATGCTCAACTGCCCTCTGAAATGGCCTTGCAAGCCATTCAGTTCAAGGGCAATTAGAGATGATGATCACACCCTGTGAAAGAATTTTAAAAACTTTGATTTGAGTTATGCTTTCAGCACTGCTAATTTTTACCTCCATAACATCATCTATCTATGTCCAGCCTCAAGTCAGCACCTGCTAAACTCCTTACTCATAAATTTGTTAACTCTAAAGTTGCAAATTCTAAAGCGTTTCCTCCAACTTACACAAATTCTTCATCTCCCACCCTAAAGTCATTCAAAACTCTGTTCCCAAGTTCTAAATTAGACTAGTTCCATTCCATTATACTTGCTCATCTACACTGGTGCCTGTTAGGCAAAAACATTGCTTTAAAATTCTCATCTCATTTTCAAGTGCATCCAAAGCCTCATCCATTTGCAGCTCTGGAATTTCCTCTAATCACACAACAAATATTTGCGCTGCTCTAATTCTCACCTCTTAAGAACCTGATTTATGGAATTCCATTACTGAATGATTACACTTCTCTTTCATCCTACAAGACGCCTCCTAAAAACTTAGATCTCTGACCAAGCATTGGGCATCTCCCTTAATTTTATCATGTGGCTACATGTCAATTTACAAGACTTCCTGTGAAATGCCTTAGGATGTGTTATGACATTAAAGGCGTTACATACATTTGTTGCTAGTGATGTTGAAAAATAATAATGACATGAAATATTTGTTCCATTATATGGAAGATTAGCATAAAATAAAACTTATCAAACCTAATATGAATGCTTCCCATTATCAAACAACATAGTCAATCTTTTTAATAAAGATTTCTACAGTTTTATTTTTCTCCAGAATTCAGTGTTATATTGTCAGTATGGTTAAAACCAGCTTATCATGCACTTGATCTCAAATAAACAGCTTTTGACCTCTCCAGCTGCAAAGGAAAGTTATTTTTGACTCTCAAAAAAAGAGTGGGAGAAAAGGTGCTTGAAAAGAGCAAAGTATCAGGTATCTAAAATTACATTCCTGATGTAACCTCAAATGCTACTGCTGTCACATGCAGATTTTGAAACATATAAAAAGTTTTGAAATATGACTGAATTCATCATGATGGGCAATTAACAAAGAAGAGAATCAGCTACTAGACCTGTGTAACAACACAAATAAATTTAGTTCTTGTAAGCATCTTGGCAGAAATTCTCAGCCAGAGGTGCCAAATAGATAATCTATCTCAGCCACCTCCAGTGATGCCCAGCATCACAGATACCAGTCTTCAGGCAACTTGATATCAAGAAACTGTCGGAGGCACTGAATTCTGCAAAGTTTATGGGCCTTGAAAACATTCTGGCAATAGGACTGAAGACTTGTGCTCCAGAACTTGCCCCTACTCTAGCCAAGCTCTTTCAGTACAGTTACAACACTTGCATCTACCGACAATGTGGAAAATTATGTCCTGTACATAAAAAGCAGGACAAATCCAATCCATCCAATGACCGCGTTATCAGTCTACTCTCATTCATCAGTAAAGAGTTGGAAGGTATCATCAACAGTGCTATAAACAGCACCTGCTCAGCAATAATCTACTCAGTGACACCCAGTTGGGATTCTACCAGGGCCACTCAGATCCAGACCTCATTCCAGCCTTAGTTAAAACATGGACAAAAGAACTTAATTCCAGAGGTGAGGTGACAATGACATCAAGGCCATATTTGACCAAGTACAGCATCAAGAAGGTCTAGCAAAACTGGAATTAATGGGAGTTAGGGAAAAAAAGTTTCTCCTGGCTAGTGTCATACCTGGCACAAAGGAAGGTGGTTGTAGTTTTTGGAGGTCAACCATCTCTGCTCCAGAGCATCTCTGCAGGAGCTCCTCAGGGTATTGGCCTAGGCACAACCATTGTCATTGCTTCATCAATGACATCCCCTCCCATGATAGGGTCAGAAGTGGGGATGTTCATCAATTAATTCCCAGTGTTCAGCACCATTCTCGACTTCTCAGATACTAAAGCAGTCCATTTTCAAATGCAACAGGATCTGGACAGGATCCAAGCTTAGGCTGTCAAATGGCAAGTAACATTTACACCATGCAAATGTCAGACAATGACCATCTCTAATAAGAGATAATCTAACCAATGCGCCTTGACATTCAATGGTGTTACAATCACTGAATCCACCACTTTCAAAATCCTGGGGATTACCATTGACTACAAACTCAACTGAACTCACCATAAACATACTGTTTACAAGAGCTGGTCAGAGGCTAGGAATACTGTAGCAAGTAACTCAGTTCCCAATTCTCCAAAGTCTGTCATAGAGTCATAGAGATGTACAGCATGGAAACAGACCCTTCAGTCCAACCTGTCCATGCCAACCAGATATCCCAACCCAATCTAGTCGCACCTGCCAACACCCGGCCCATATATTTCCAAACCCTTCCTATTCATATACCCATCCAAATGCCTTTTAAATGTTGCAATTGTACCAGCCTCCACCACTTCCTCTGGCAGCTCATTCCATACACGCACCACCCTGTGTGTGAAAACGTTGCCCCTTAGGTCTCTTTTATATCTTTCCCCTCTCACTCTAAACCTATGCCCTCTAGTTCTAGACTCCCCCAACCCAGGGAAAAGACTTTGTCTATGTATCCTATCCATGCCCCTCATAATTTTGTAAACCTCTATAAGGCCACCCCTCAGCCTCCAACGCTCCAGGGCAAAGAGCCCCAGCCTGTTCAGCCTCCTCCTATAGCTCAAATCCTCCAACCCTGGCAACATCCTTGTAAATCTTTTCTGAACCCTTTCAAGTTTCACAACATCTTTCCGATAGGAAGGAGACCAGAATTGCACGCAACATTCCAACAGTGGCCTAACCAATGACCTGTACAGCCGCAACATGACCTCCCAACACCTGTACTCAATACTCTGACCAATAAAGGAAAGCATACCAAACGCCTTCTTCACTATCCTATCTACCTGTGACTCCACATTCAAGGAGCTATGAACCTGCACTCAAAAGGTTTCTTTGTTCAGCAACACTTCCTAGGACCTTACCATTAAGGTGTCTAAGTCCTGATTTGATTAGCTTTTCCAAAATGCAGCACCTCAGATTTATCTGAATTAAATTCCATCTGCCACTTCTCAGTCCATTGGCCCATTTGATCAAGATCCTCTTGTAATCTGAGTTAACCTTCTTCGCTGTCCGCCACACCTCCAATTTTGGTGTTATCTGCAAACTTACTAACCATACCTCTTATGCTTGCATCCAAATCATTTATATAAATGACAAAAAGTAGTGGACCCAGCACCGATCTTTGTTGTCACAGGCCTCCAGTCTGAAAAACAACCCTCCACTACCACCCTCTGTCAAGGTACATTGGAGTGTAATGGAATACTCCCCACTTGCCTGAATGAGTACAGCTCCAATAACAGTCAAGAAGCTTAACACCAACCAGGACAAAGCACCCTCTTGATTGGTAACATGTCCACAAGCATTCACTCTCTCCGTCACTGTTACTCAGTAACAGCAGTGTGTACTATCTATAAGATGCACTGTATAAAGTCACTAGAGGTTCTTCAACAGCACCTTCCAAATCCATGACCACTTCTATTTAGAAGGTCAATGACAGCAGACACATGGGAATACCAGCACCTGCAAGTTCCCCTCCAAGTCACTCACCACTCTGAGTTGGAAATATGTCACTGTTCCTTCACCGTCACTCGGTCAAAATCCTGGAATTGCCTCCCATAGGGCATTGTTAGTCTATCTACAGCATATAAACTGCAGTGGTTCTTTAAAATGGCTCACCTTCTCAACAGTAACTAGCAACAGGCCAATAACTGCTAGTCAGCCAGCGGTGCCCATGTCCCTTGAGTGACCACATGAAAAAACTACCACCATCCTCCTCTGCCTGGCCAGGCTCACTCTCACTTTGAACAACTTCTCCTTTAAGTTGTTTCATCTTTTCCAAATCAAAGATGTGGCCTTGGGAACCCAAACGGACCCCAGTTATGCCTGTATCTTTGTGGGGTTCATGGAACATTCCTTGTTTCAATGGTACTTAAGTCCCGCCTTACAACTCTTTCTCCAGTACATCAAGGACATTTTATTGGTGTTGCTTACCTCTCTCGTCCAGAATTGGACCAACACTGAACCTGCTCTTAACTTCACCTGGTCCATCTCCAACTCCTCCCTTTCCTTTTTTGACACCGTGGGCGGCACGGTGACACAGTGGTTAGCACTGTTGCCTCACAGCGCCAGAGACCCGGGTTCAATTCCCACCTCAGGCGACTGACTGTGTGGAGTTTGCACATTCTTCCCGTGTCTGCGTGGGTTTCCTCCGGGTGCTCCAGTTTCCTCCCACAGTCCAAAAATGTGCAGGTCAGGTGAATTGGCTATGCTAAATTGCCTGTAGTGTTAGGTGCAGGGGTAAATGTAGGGGAATGGGTCTGGGTGGGTTGCGCTTCGGCGAGTCGGTGTGGACTTGTTGGGCCGAAGGGCCTGTTTCCACACTGTAAGTAATCTAATCGCTGTTTCCATTTCTGAGGATAGACTGGCCGTTGATATCTGCTACAAATCCACCAACTCTCACAACTACCTGGACTATACAAACATCATTTCCTCTGAAGACACCATTCCATACTCCCAGGTTCTCCATCTCTGAGCAGCACGGTCGCACAGTGGTTAGCATTGCTGCTTCACAGCGCCAGAGACCTGGGTCAATTCCTACCTCAGGCAACTGTCTGTGTGGAGTTTGCACATTCTCCCCAGGTCTGGGTGGGTTTGCTCTGGTTTCCTCCCACAGTCCAACTATGTGCAGGTTAGGTGAAATGGCTGTGCTAAAATTGCCCATAGTGTTAGGTGCGAAGGTAAATGTAGGTGGGTTGCTCTTCGGAGGGTTGGTGTGGACTTGTTGGGTCGAAGGGCCTGTTTCTGCACTGTAAGTAATCTAATCTAATCTATTCACCTTCCACAGGGGGTGCCTCAGAAATAGCTAATCTTTTCCCCAACCAAGGATTCCCACCACTGTGGTTGACAGGATCCTCAGCCATGTCCAACCCATTTCCGGTACTCCTCCTTCTTCCCTAGCACCGTATCGATAGAGACATCTGGTCCTTGTTTTACACCCCAACATTAACCATATCTAAAAGACTATAAGCCACCATTTTTGCCTCCTCAGCAGGATGCTACTACAGACACATATTCCCCTCGCTTCCCTTGCTAGCCTTCTACGGATTGTTTCCTTCGGGACACCCTGGTCCATTCTTCCTCTACTCCTAACAGTTCACCCTCACAGCACCTTCACATGAAATTGCAGAAGTTGTGACACTTGCCCATTTACCTCTTCCATCTTCATTATATAATGTCCCAGATTCACCTTCCAGGTGAAGCAGCAATTTACTTGCACTTCACTAATCTACTGTATTCACTGCTCACAACATGGTCTCCTCTACACTGGAGAGATGTAAGACAGATTGGACAACCGTCTTGCAGTACATCTATGTTCTGTCTGCAGAACCGACCCCAAACTTCCAGTTACCTCCAACTTCAAAACACCATATTCCCTTTGTTAACATTTCTCTAGTGCTTTCTGCAGTATTCCAGTGAAGCTGAGCACAAACTGAAGAATAGCATTTCATTTTCCACTTGGCAAACCTGTGGCCTTCAGGGCTCAATATCATGTTCAATAATTTTAAGACCTGAGCATCCTTTTCCATGTCCTTCTTTTCTCTAACACCTACACACCAGGTCTTAGAACATAGAACATAGAATACAGCGCAGAACAGGCCCTTCAGCCCTCGATGTTGCACCGACCTGTGAACTATTCTCAGCTCGTCCCCCTACACTATCCCAAAATCATCCATGTGCTTATCTAAGGATTGTTTAAATCTCCCTAATGTGGTTGAGTTGACTACATTAGCAGGTAGTGCATTCCACGCTCTTACCACTCTCTGCGTAAAGAACCTGCCTCTGACATCTGTCTTAAATCTATCACCCCTCAATTTGTAGTTATGCCCCCTCGTACACGCTGAACTAATCATCCTAGGAAAAAGACTTTCACTGTCTAACCAATCTAATCCTCTGATCATCTTGTATGTCTCTATCAAATCCCCTCTATCAAATCACCTTCTTGCCAATGAGAACAGGTTCAAGTCTCTCAGCCTTTCCTCATAAGACCTTCCCTCCAGACCAGGCAACATTTTGGTAAATCTCCGCTGCACCTTTTCCAATGCTTCCACATCCTTCCCGAAATATAAGGACCATGGGATGGACAATCGTGAGGTGTATTGTTCATATTCATGCTGTCCACATGCCCAGGGGCCCATCAATGTATATTTTGCTTCTATTTGTAATAAATAGCAGTTTCTTGTTAAGTACATAAGCCTGGTCAGTATATTCTATTAACCAGAGTTCATCAGACTAGAAAATTGAGGACTTTGAGGAACCTGGTTAAATCTTTAACTTTTATAACAACCCTGGAGTATTGAGTGTCAGCACACTTTCCCAAGTGGGCTTTGATGCAAACATGATCTGATAAAAGTTCAAACCTCCTGATACCCATATACCAGACATGTGATATACCTGCTATTAAATGCCATTATTTCCATAGTCCAAAATGCTCTCGCTGTTTACTAAGCTGCATTGTTTCTTCCAGTAAAAGGTCCTTTTAAAAATGCCCAAAATGTCCCTCAATAACATTTTAAGAAAATCCAAGTTCAGACATATCCCCAGTTTTTCAAATTAATCATTTTTCACAATCTCTAAAATAAGATCCTTCAAAATAATAGCAATAATAATGGAAGCACCTTCATATCAACAACATTCACCTTCATTTCCTTCAGTAGTCTGGACTACATACTAATTGGATTGGCTGACTGTTCTAATACTTTTTATTCATTTATGGAATGTGTACATTACTGCTGGGCCATCATTTAATGTTCATCCCTAATTACCCTTAAACCGAGTGGCTTGCAAGGTCATTTCAGTTAAGAATCAACCACATTGAATGGGTCAGAACAACAACTAGCAAATATGATTAGATTCCCTCCAGTGTGGAAACAGGCCCTCCGACCCAACCAGTCCACACCAACCCTCCAAAGAGTAACCCACCCAGACCCATCTCCCTCTAACTAATGCACCTCGCACTACGGGCAATTTAGCATGGCCAATTTACTTGACCTGCACATCTTTGGAGTGTGGGGGGAAACCGGAGCACCCAGAGGAAACCCACGCAGACACAGGAGAATGTGCAAACTCCACACAGACACTCGACCAAGGCTGGAATCGAACCTGGGATTCTGGTGCTGTGAGGCAGCAGTGCTAACCACTGAGTCACCATGCCGTGTCCTGAGTGCATAAATAATTACACTGACAGCCACACTATGAGTATCAGTCCAGCTTACAGTGTGGTGTACTTGTGTACCGCATATTTTAATGCCCTTTAATTAATAATTAATTACTTTTATACTGAATTGTTCCTTATACACTTCTATCAATTTCAAACTTATTAGAAGTAGATCATTTCTGGCTGTAAGTTTGTTCACTGAGTTGGCAGGTTTGTTTTCAGATGTTTTATCACCATGTTAAGTAACATCATCAACGAGCCTCTAGTGAAGTGCTGGTGTTCTGTCCCACTTTCTATTTATGTGTCATGGTCTGTTAAAGGGGGTGATATCACTTCCGGCTCTTTTTCTCAGAGGTTGGTAAATGGGGTCCAAGTCGATGTATTTATTGGTGGAGTTCTGGTTTAAATGCCAGGCCTCTAGGAATTCCCATGCATGTCTCTGTTTAGCCTGTCCTAGGAGGAACGTGTTGTCGCAGTCGAAGTGGTGTCCTTCTTTGTCTGTATGTAAGGATACTAGTGATAGTGGGTCATGTCTTTTGGTGGCTAGTTGGCATCCACGTATCCTGGTGGCTAGTTTTCTGCCTGTCTGCCCGATGTAGTGTTTGTTATTGTCCTTGCATGGTATTTTGTAAATGACAATTGTTTTGCTGGCTGTTGGTATATGCTGAAAATGTGTTGCTGGAACAGCGCAGCAGGTCAGGCAGCATCCAGGAAACAGGAGAATCGACGTTTCGGGCATAAGCCCTTCTTCAGGTATATGGCCCTTTAGGTTCATCAATAGCTGCTTCAGTGTGTTGGTAGGTTTGTGGGCTACCATGATGCCAAAGGGTCAGAGATGTCTGGTACCAACACACTTGAAAAGATGTTTGGATTGGAAGGAGTTATGAGATGGCAGAAAGAAGGATATTTGGGTCACAGAAAATGAATGTTGAGTAGCGGCAAGTGCATAACTCATAAATGAAGCAGCCTTGGTGACAATTCATGTTTGCATCAGTATTGTTCTTCTTAAATGGCTTGCATCACTTCTTCCCACATGTTTATAAAAGGTAAAACTTGCACATTCTATTCTTAATTAGCCACTCTGATGATTCACCCGCTGTAAATCAAATTAATATAGCATTTATACAGACACATCAAATGTCTCCAGGTACTCAACTGGACAGATGTTGATCCACTTTCAAACATTTTCGGATTAAAATTATGGTATTTCAAATGTGGAATTGTTATGAAGGTGTAGGTGTGTACTGTACCTTTTAGAGAGAGGAAGCTAGCAAGGACTGACTGAAAGCACAGAATGTGCTGAACAATTTAAAAATATAACATTTGGTTGAAACAAATAGCTGGAGTTGCATTACCATGGGAAAAAAAACAAATTTGGCTAATCAGTTTAAATTATGCCCCAAAATTCAATCAAATTTGAATTTTACTGTTTGGGCTGACATCAAACCAATGAAATGATCTAATGTTTTGGGGTAGAAAACCAGAGATTTTGAACAGTTAGGGGAGAACAGCAAAGAGCAGCAAAACAAGCACCAACATAAGGCCAGCTGATAACTCACCGAAAGGCACTTGCCCATAAAAATTTGTGCAGCAGAATATCAAAGTCTACCTAAAGAAATCTACAGAAGTTCGATATCCAAAGACGACAACTTGGCTTGAAAGTAATTTGCTGTAAATTTAAGAAGAAATTTATTGGACCAGTATTGTAGAGTGGGAGGTAGAAGATAGACTTGAGAGAAAGGAGTTATAAATAGCGCTGTTGTTTTAATGTTCTCGGCTACATGTAAAGAATAAAATTGCTAATTTTTACTTTAAAAAGTGACCTCTGAGATGGTTCTTTGCCTCTCAAATTTTAACACATTACAGTGTGAGGTGAGATTCTCTGAGTCAGGTTTACATTAGCAGAGGTGTTTATCCTGTGTCGTAACAGAATGATGTAGAAATTAATAATTTTAATGATTAATCATTCATTATTAGAAGAGGTCAAATAATAGACTACAGTTCACAAAGCGATATGTTCAGACATTGAATGCCCATATACTACCGATTTAGTGTACACAGCTCCTTTGTTGGAGATAAGGTTTTCCAAGAACCCTGGAAAATACTGGGGAATTTACATGATCAACATGGACTTTCCTTTGCAGAAAAAAAAAGCATATACAGGTCGTTCTTCTATAATACGTGTTTCATCAACTTAATTTGGCTGCAATGCGATTGGTGAATTCAGGAACAATTTTTTTAAAATGCCAACTCCTGTTAGCTATTACGTTATTAACATTCCCGGTTAGCTTAAGTCCACTCTAGGTGTTTACTTCGGGTCAAGCAAAAGAGGTCAGATAACGGGGAAAGTTTGTTCTGACCTTATTGTAGATGTTTTCAAAGATTTTTTTGGAAATTACTGCAGAAGAAAAGATTTGAATTTCAAGATTCTCTTCATTCTGGATAATGCACGAGGCCATCCTCCCACCATTGGTGAGCTTTCTGAAGACAAAGTGGTATTTCTCTCTCTGAACATAACCTCTCTCATTCAACCCATGGACTAGGGTGCAATAGCAGCTTTTAAAGTTCATTATTTAAGGTGCACATTCAAGAAGTTGATTGCAGCTGAGGAGGATAATGAGGACACTGTTCTTCAACTTTAGATGAGCTTTAACAGTAAGAATACTATTGATATTATTGTGGAGGCCTATCCTGGGGGATACAAAGTTAAAAATCACACAACATCATGTTATGGTCCAACAGGTTTAATAGGAAGCACACTAGCTTTCAGAGCAACGCTCCTTCATCAGGTGATTGTCACCTGATGAAGGAGCGTCGCTCCGAAAGCTAGTGTGCTTCCAATTAAACCTGTTGCACTATAACCTGATGTTGTGTGATTTTTAACTTTGTACATCCCAGTCCAACACCGGCATCTCCGAATCATATCCTGAGGGAAGTTGAGAGGTAGTTGCAGCTCTTAGAAGACAATGACTATAATGCAGAATGCAGGATAGCAGTTCATGGCATAAAGTCTTATCTCACATTTTCTTACAGCTTCTTAAGTAAGAAAGTTGGCAAAACAACAAAAACTAGATGCATTTTCCAAGCAAACCCCTAAGAAACAGTCTGAGGACATGAACCACAGCCATCCACTTCTGGACTCAATATTTTCTTTTGTCACAACACTACATTCAGAACTGCACCTGAATGTAATGATGATGCAGATGATGACCCTCAGCCTGTCTTAATACAGTACTGTAACTCAGCAAACTCAGAAACCCCTTGAAGTGTTAAATTTATTGTATTATTTCATTAAAACATATGATTTTTACATTTACTTAGACTGTGCTATCTTTTGTGTTAGGCTAACTCCGATTTTTGTTTAGATTTTCACTGATATTTTTGGTGGTTCACCCCAACCCCTTTTTCCCATAGGCCCCGTTATTCCTATTGCGTGATTTTCTATACATGAGGTTGCACAAGAATGCAACTACTGCATTACAGCAGAACAGACTGTAGTTTAATAAACACAAATTCTCTTTGTTGCTGTGCTTCAACCAAATCTTTAAATAAGCTGCCTAAAGAACACAATGGTCACATTCAAGATTCTGTTAATCATTTCTAGAGGAATGGCTGAGCAATTTAGTCAAAAGGAGAAAGTGAGGACTGCTAATGCTGGAGATCAGAGTTGAGAGTGGGGTGCTGGAAAAGTACAGCAGGTCAGGCAGCATCCGAGGCGCAGGATTCCTGATGAAGTGTTCTTGCCTGAAAATCAATTCTCCTGCTCCTTGGATGCTGCCTGACCTGCTGTGCTTTTCCAGCACCCCACTCTCGACTCAATTTAGACAAAATACAGAGACAAGTAATAAGATCAAATGAATAATTTCTGAAATGTAAAACATACAAAATTATGAAATATACTGCTAATGATGCTTTGAAGAGGCAATATGTTATACATAGCTTCACATTATTTCATTTTATTCAAAACAGAAAGCATCCAAAAAAACTGATTAAATGATAAATTTCTTATTCTTTAAGACAGCATAATTCCCACCAGCCAGCTTGAAAGTTACAAAAAAACTATGATGTATGATTGAAGTTAAGATATTAAACTTTTGAAAATGTATCCAATATGTGTCAAAATGCTGTTAGTTATTCTAACTTTTACAGTAGACAGTTTGGTTTTATATATTTGATAAGTTATATTTGATCAGTTTTGCCCAACTTCCTAGTAAGGACCACTGACTCATGATCTCCATCAATTATGATATGCTCATCTACCTATGGCTTTTCATCAGTGATACTGTGGTATGACTGTGACCGTAAACACATTTATCTTCAAAACTTTTGATATGTTGACCACTCCAATCATCCTAATCTCTTCGGCTTTGTGCTACTGTTCTACGTCTACAATGCCACGTGAAGGCATTTTCCTCTGTGTTGATGCAGTTCACCCCACTCACCTGTCACAAGAATACATTAATTTTCCTGTACAGCAATATCAAAATCATCTTCAACAATATTTTGCATTGCCTCCTCCCCTCAGTACCACTGCAAATTCCCATATGTCATCCACTACACTTTTGATTCAAGTATTACAGGGGTTTAAAATTGGATTTTGTATTGTGTTTTCTGTTGCTTAATGAACTTGCATGCTGTATCTAGTTAAAATAATCAGATTATTGAATGCCCATTATGAATAGTAAGAACAAATCCTTAATCTCGTGTGCACAAATCAACCAATCATTCAGAAAGGTGACTACTGTAACTTACGATACAAAACATATGAAAGGCACATTTGAACTATCAAGACGAAACAGTTATAAAATTGCTAACCTTGAAGTGAGCGAAAACAATTTGGAAGCATCTTTGGATTAAGAAAAACGATTGAAAAATACAATTAAAAAGGACCTTGTGAAATCTAACAATGAAGGAAGATGGATTACTTTTGAATGCTTTGGTTAAACTGAGTCCAGTATGAAACTATGGTAATTGGAATATAAATACTTGCCTGAAGAAAAAGCAGATAATAACCATCTGGTTTGGAAGATGCCCATTATAAATAAATGGGTCAGAAGAGGAGAACATAGCCTGTAGGTGTTTAACTTCATAAAGATAAGCAAAATAACCCAATGCAAGATGAAACTAGGTCAAAAAAGAAAAATCATAACATGCAAAATGATTAGAAGATAGTTAAAAGTATAAGGGGATTCTGCATTAAGTAAGTTAAAGACTGGGTAATATGGGAAATTGTGGTCAAAAAACAAGACGAGCTAGGGAAGCCAGGAACAGAAATACTTTAATCTGGTAAGTTGGACATTGAGGCAGCAGGACCAAGTCAAAGTTTGGTTGCACTTTGTTCATTTAAGCAGCATTACCATGCAGTGAATTGAAGAAAAATATACTGAAATTAAACATCTCAGCTATACTGTGGACAACTTTCACTGAAATAATTCCACAACTTAAAACAATAAAAGTATGAAATCAAAAGATTACAAATGTTCAGGGTGCACGAGATATGCAAAAACAGGTTTTGACTGCTGTTGCCAATCAGATAACTGAAATCATAAATTTTGTTTCAAGAACAAGAATGCTTCATGGTACAAACAGTATAAAAAAACTATTTTTTCTTTAATTAAATTCATTGCTTGCATTAGTGAATATAGATAATGGAATATGCAATAAAACTCAGCTACCAGGCTAAAATTCTTAGAGTTTTAAGGTCCTCCAAGTCCTGCTACAGAAAAGATGTTAGAACATAGAATATAGAAAAGAACAGCACAGAACAGGCCCTTTGGCCCACGATGTTGTGCCAAGATTTAATCCTAATGTCAAATATCGTAACTTAACCTACGCACCCCTCAACTCACTGCTATCCATGTGCATGTCCAGCAGTCATTTAAATGTCCCCAATGACTCTGCTTCCACCACCACAGCTGGCAATGCATTCCATGCATTCACAACTCTCTGCGTAAAGAACCTACCTCTGACGTCTCCTTTATACCTTCCTCTTAATATCTTCAAACTATGACTTCTCGTACCAGTCAATCCTGCCCTGGGGAAAACTCTCTGGCTACTACTCTATCTATTCCTCTCATTATTTTGTACACCTTGATCAGGTCTCCTCTCTTCGGAGAGAAAAGTCCAAGCTTATTCAACCTTTCTTCATAAGGCAAACCCTCCAGTCTAGGCAGCATCCTGGTAAACCTTCTTTGCACCCTCTCCAAAGCCTCTGCATCTTTCCTATAGCAGGGCGACCAAACTGGACACAATATTCCAAGTGTGTTCTCACCAGGGACTTGTAGAGCTGCAGCAAAACCTCACGGCTCTTAAACTCAATCCTCCGTTAATGAAAGCTAAAACACCACGTGCCAACACTTAACAACCCTATCCACTTGGGTGGCAACTTTGAGGGATCTATGTACTTGTACACCCAGATCCCTCTGTTCCTCCACACTGCCAAGAATCCTGTCTTTAATCCTATATTCAGCATTCGAGTTCGACCTTCCAAAATGCATCATTTCACATTTATCCAGGTTGAACTCCACCTGCCAATTCTCAGCCAGCTCTGCATCCTATCTATGTCGCGATGCAGCCTGCAGTAGCCCTCTACTCTACCGATGATACCTCCAACCTTTGTGTCATCTGCAAATGGACTAACCCACCCCTCAACCTCCTCATCCAAGTCATTTATATAAACTACAAAGAGGCCCAAGAACAGAGCCCTGCGGGACCCCACTCAACACTGTCCTCCAGGCAGAATATTTTTCACTAACAACCACACCCTGTCTTCTGTCAGCCAGCCAATTCTGAATCCAGATAGCCAAATCTCCCTGTATCCCATACTTCCTGACTTTATGAATGAGCCTACCACGGAGAACCCTATCAAATGCCTTGCTGAAGTCGATAAACACCACTTCCACTGCTCGACCGTCGACCACCTTTCTTGACACCTCCTCAAAGAACTCAATAAGATTTGTGAGACATGACCTGCCCCTCACAAAGCCATGCGGACTGCCTTTAATCACACCATGCTTTGCCAAATAGTCATAAATCCTATCCCTCAGAATTCTTTCCACAACTTTGCTGACCACAGACGTAAGACTGACAGGTCTGTAATTGCCAGGGATTTCCCTATTACCCTTCTTGAAAAAGAGGAACAACATTCGCCTCCTTCCAATCCTCCGGTATGACTCCTGTGGAGAGTGAGGAGGCAAATATCCTTGCCAGTGGCTTAGCAACCTCCTTTCTCACTTCCCAGAGCAGCCTCGGATAAATCTGGTCTGGCCCTGGGTCTTATCAATCTTAATGTTTTCCAAAATTTCCAGCACATCAACTTCATCAATCTTGATCTGGTCAAGGCTGTATCCCAGCTCCTCTAAGTTTTCATTTACAACAAGTTCCCTTTCTTTGGTGAAAACCAAAGCAAAAAAACTCATTTAGGGCTTCCCCTATCTGCTCAAACTCCATGCACAAGTTCCCTCCGCTATCCCTGATCGGCCCTACCTTCTCCCTGATCATTCTCTTATTCTTCACGTATGAGTAAAATTCTCTTATTTCTCACATATGTTGTTAAACTTGAAAGGGTGCAGAAAAGATTTCCAAGGATGTTGCTGGGATTAGAGGTTTGAGCTATAGGTAGAAGCTGAATAGGCTGGGGCTGCTTTCCCTGGAGCATTAGAGGCTGAGGAGTGACTTTATACAGGTTTATAAAATTGTGAGGGGCATAGATAGGGTGAATTGCCAAAGTCTTTTTTTCCCAGGGTAGGGGAGTCGAATCCAAAACTAGAGGGTTAAGGAGAGAGGGGAAAGTTATAGAAGCGAATGAAGGAGCAACATTTTCACACAGAGGATGGTGTGTGTATGGAATGAGCTGCCAGAGGGAGTGGTGGACGCTGCTATAATTACAACATTTAAAAGGCATCTGAATGGGTACATTAATATGAAATGTTTAGAGGGATATGGACCAAATGCTGACAAATGGAACTTGATTAATTTAGGGTATCTGGTCACCATGGACAATTTGGACCGAAGAGTCGGTTTCCATGCCGTATAACTCTATGACTCTAAGTTCTGATATAAAATTTTTAAGCATATCTGCCATCCAAAGGTCGATTGATCCCGTTATTATATTATCCTTGTTCTCATGTCATATGCACATATTGATGATAGAGTGCAGCTTTCACTTTACATAAAACTTTATTTTTGTTTAAGATAATTGGATAAATGCACAAAGGAAAAATACTAGAGGTCAACACAAAACGGACAGGTGGAAGTCGTCTGAATGAAAGTAATCATGGGTTTGAAAATGCTGTCTAAAAATCTTTGGCAAATTTCTTCAGTACATCTTACTGATAGTAGCAGCAGTGTGTACTCAGCATCGATGGCAGAGTGGTTTGTGGGTGTGATGTCAATCAAGCAGGCTGCTTTGTCCTGGATGGTCAAGCTTCTTGAGTGTTGTTGGAGCTGCACTCATCCGAGCAAGTGGGAAGTATTTTAACACATTCCTGACTTCTGCTTTCTCAATGGGGACAGGCTTTGGGGAGTTGGAATAAGTTACTCATTGCAGTATTTCTAGCCTCAGATATGTTGCTGCAGCCATTGAATTGGTCGGGTGAGTTCAGTTTCTGTTCAATAGTAACCCCCAAGATATTGATAGTGGGGGATTCAGTGATAGTCACACCATAGAATATCAAGGATTGGTAATTAGAGAGTCTCTTATTACAGATGGTCATTGCCTGGAATTTACATGGCATGTAAATTACTTGCCACTTTTCAGCCCAAGCCTAGATATTGCCCAGGTCTTGCCACATTTGAACACAGACTGCTTTAGTATCTGAGGAGTCACAAATGGTGCTGAAAATTGTGAAGTTGTTGACAAACATCCTCATTTCTGACTTTATGATGGAAGGAAGATCATTGATGAAGCCGCTGAAGGTGGTCAGGTAGAGGATATTACCCTGAGGAACTCTTCCAGAGATTTCTTGGAGATAAGATGATTGACCTTCAACAACTATGACCATGCCTTTGTGCCAGGTAGGACTACAACCAGCAGAGTATTTTTTTCCCTTATTCTCATTGATTCTAGTTTTGCTAGGGCTGCTTGATGCTATACTTGATCGAAAGCAGCCTTCATGTCAAGAGCTGTCACCCTTGCCTCACCTCCAGAATTCAACATTTTCTGTCCTGTTTGACCAAGGGTAGAATGAAGTCAGGAGCCAAGTGGCCCTGGCATCACCCAAACTGGGCATCACTGAGCAGGTTATTGCTCAGTAGATGCTGCTTAATAGTATTGTTGATGACATCCTCCATCACTTTACCAATGATCTATAGTAGACGGATGGGACAGTGCTTGGACAAATTGGATTTCATCCTGCTTTTTGTGTAAAGGACACACCTGGACAATATTCCACATCGTCAGGTAGATGCCAGTGTTCTATCTTAATGGATTAGCTGGATAGGGTGTAGCAAATTCTGGAGCACAGGTCTTCAGCACTATTGCCGGATGTTGTCATGGCTCATTGCCTTTGCAGTATCGAGTGCCTCCAACTGCTCTTGCTATCATGTGGAGAGAATTTAATTGACTCAACAGTGGCAACTATGATGCTGGGGACTTCTGGAGGTGTGAAACAGATCGTCAACTCAGCACTTATGGTTGAAGATTTTGCAAATACTTCAGCCTTATCATTTGCACAGATGGACTGTGTGCTCTCCAATCATTGAGGATGGTGATATTTGTGGTGGCACCTCCTCCATTGAATTTTTGGGTTGTCCAGTGGCAGGCTGGAGAGCTTATCTCTGATCCTTTGATATGGGATCACTTAGCTCCCTTTATCCCTGGCTGATTATATTAGTCCTGTTTTGCATCTTCACCAATACTTCATTTTTAAGTATGCCCAGTGGTGCTTCTGCTACACCTTCCTGCATTCTTCATTGAACGTGGATTGATCACATGACTTGATGGTATTTGAAGAGAGGGAGCTATCACTATGTAGATTATGTTAAATACAATTCTGCTTCTGCTGATTACCCATATATGTAGGGATGGTGATGGTGGTGGCTGGGAAATTGGGTGTAATGTATAATTCCAAGAGTATTACTATATAAAGCTATGACTTGACTAGTCTGTGAAACAGCTCTCTCAATTTGGCACTCAGTCCCAGATATTACTAAAGAGGACTTTGTAGGCTGGTCAAAGCTGTTTTTGCCATTGTCATTTCCAGTGTCTAGGTCAATGTCGGATGGTCTGCCTAGTTTTTTATTTTTTTTTAAGAAAAAGACTTTGCAGCAATTTTACAGTGGAGTGGCTTCCTCTACCATTTCAGAGTACACCTGAGAGTCAATCACATTTCTGTGGGTCTGGAGTCACCTGTAGGCCAGACCATGTAAGATGACAGCTTTCCTTTCCTGAATGACATTAGCCCATTTATCTTACAAAAAAACAGTAGTTTCATGATCATCATTAGAATTTCACTTCTAGATATTTGTTCATTTCAAATTCCACCATCTGCTACAGCAGGATTTGAACCCAAGTCCCTGAGTTTCTGGTTTAATGCTGTCGGCATTACTTTGCATCACAAAGCAATCTATCCAAGCTAACCAGCTACCATTCCAAAGTGGAGGAACATTTTAATCCTAAACCACCAGATCAGTGGTTGCCAAACAGTGGGTTGCAACATTTAAATATGGTCTTTTTTTGCCTGTGTGTCATCTAGTCTTATGAGCTCCAATGCCCAATAAAATTGATAAACAATAGTGTGTCTTTATTGTTTTAAATTACATATCATTTTAAGTACAGTATGGGTCTCAAAACAGTTATGTTAAAGTCCAAATTTGGTCCTTTAATTTAAAAACAGTGAACATTAAAAAGATTTTTGAAGTATATTTTCAGATATATGTTTCACAGTGCTCTTCAACAGTTTCCCAATTGAAGCATCAACAGGAAGTTTGAATGAGAGGGACAAGGGAGAGCAAGGGAGCTGAATTTCAGCTTGAAAGGAAGACATTAAATGAAGGTGATTCAGAAATTAGGGGTGTTTCAGCTCTTTAATGTTAATTTATACTTTGCTCAATGTCAGCAAAAACAACTCTTTTCAATCCCACGTCATTGTTCAAATATAGACAATCATGAAGTATGTTAATTCTTTTTTCTACAAGGACCCATGATAGGGAACTTCTTTTACATTCTTATTGATCACTTTTATATTAAAGCATAATAATCATACAACATTCAATATCATGTCAGATTACACAATAGCCTCAGGGATACAATAACTGTGATTAGTTTTTTAAAGCAAAATTGGAATTATACAGATGTACACAAATGTGTTTCCTCCATGCTTACAATAAGTTGGTCCTTGTTCATAAATACATGTGGAATTAGAATTTAGAAGAAAAAAGTATCGTTTAATAGCTTTTAAAAAAAAATTCTGGAATTTAGAAATGATGAAACAATACCATTTAACTAATTACAGGTTTATTTTTAGCATGCATTTTACATTAACAGATATTATGTTTGAAATCAAAGAAAGCAATCAGACCTTTTTCCCTTATTTCGGCACAAATACATCAAGAATACTTCTGTTGAAGTAAAACATTTTAAAATCAGCTAGCCCAAAATGTTTGTCATTGTAAACACTGTGCCTTTTCATTTTTGTGCTTTTTAAAACCTGTGGACTGATAATGAGAATAAACTGTTTTCAAATCCAAAGGCTTACATGGCTGGCTGCATGTTTTGAAAGTAATGAATTTGATAACTATTGTGAACTTGGTTTGCATGGCTTTGAGTTGTAGTAAAGTACAGACGAACTGGAACAGTGATGCTGTTTATGAGTCAAGCTGATTAGCTCGAGGACTTGGACAGATTATCAGTGACAAAGATTGGTTCTCAGTTAACTAAACAGCTTGGGCTGTGGACAAGACAGAGATAGGCTAAATTCAGACCAGGAGAGAAACAAGCAAATCTGCAAAATCCAAAAACCCTGAGTTCTCTATAGTAATCCATTTTAAACCAGAATACAACTTACTTATTTTTCCTTCAGTGGGTGACACAAGTTGTAACTTTGAACTAATTCAAAGACTTTTAAGTGAAACATCCACCCTGTGCCTTTTTCAAACCAATGGAAACATTCAGAAAACGTTTGAAGAGAAACATTCAGATCAGCCAGAACCAACCCAACAGATTTTGGGAACAAAGACTACAGAACACTTGTCCTAGTTTTCTCTCTACTCATGTGATTGACCCTGTTTAAGTTTGTCTGCCTCTGTATAAAGGGGAGTTTATAAGGGGTTTAAATTTATAGAGGTTACTTAATGTAATTTAAATGTTTGCCTGGATCTAGAATCTAATTACATGTAATAAGTAGCGATTAGGTTTTGAGGGTTCCTTTTTTAAAAAAAGACTTTTGTAATATTTCTGGAAATAGCAATTTTGATTTCCAGCACAGCATCCCAGAGTTTTCTTACCATATCCTTCACCTTGAGGAACACAGTAGAGATAGCAGCTTTGAAAGATCTTTATCTGGCTCCTCTCAACTCTATTAGGAGCACCATGTATTGTGCTGCTCCGAAGGAGGTATTTGTTATTTTCGCTGACTATAGTTGCCTTAAAAGGGATTGCTGTACCCAGCAAAATACATTTGTCATTTTTACTGTTGACAAGGCAGAACGGTGAAATATCTTCTTAGTCATAAAATTCGCCTGCAGGTTACGCTGCAATATGTTGTCACTCGAGTTTATTTCTCAAAGAATTAAACATTATTTAAAGCAACAGTTTTTTCATTGAGGTGTCATCTTCTAAAGTAGCATGACCTTCAAAGAACAAAGCTCCTAACAATGCTTAAGAAATGAAGAAATATAGATAGTCATTTCAACAAGCATTTCAAATACAATCTTTGTTTTGTTGATGAAAGGTAAATGAGTTTAATAGCACTATTAGATGCTTATTGCACTGTATTTATTATTAAAGTCAGGGTTTTTCTATTCGTAGTCTCACCAATGTAGTGGCTACATAGCTAATGTATAGAAATGTCAAAAATCAAGAGAAAACCAAAGAACAGCCCAAAATAAGATTATGTTAAATACAAAAACAAACAGTTTGAAAAAAATAAAACAAAAATAAACTGAATGATAAACAAATATTTCAAACCAAGATTTGAAGTTTACCATTTGCAAGAGGTTCCCACACAGAAATTTGAACACAGTGCAACTGCTTCCCTAGCACTAGCACCTATGTCAAAATTGTTTTGTGCATGTAAATGGAAGTCCATTAAATGGTTAACGAAAATGAGCAAAATGTTCAAAAATATTCTTCCACACCCGAACAAAGAGGACATCATAAGGCAAATGAACCCATAAGGAAGTTTAAAGTTAGGAAAATAATTTGTTTTTAATTCAATTCTAGTTACTTACATAATTCAGATTTATAAAGGTATAATCCTGGTGATCTGCCGAAAGGTGAGTTTTTGGATATTATCTAATATCTTGTGGTCTTTAATAGAAACACAGGACTTAAAAGCAGAAGACCATTTAGTGCTTTGAGCTTGCATATATTGCCCAATTCAGCCTTAAATAAATTCAATCATCCTGCCATCACTACCTTTTCATGGAAGGTAATGTCCATATTCTAACACCTTTCTGGTTTATCAAAAATCCTTATAGTCATCTTAATAAGAACCACTTATTTTTAAACTAAATTCCATAGTTTGTTACACACCACTGGGCTAGCCTGCTGGAAGTCAAGCCCCATTATTCTCAGAATCATCACAAAAATTAAATATTTATCAAAACATGCAAAGCTTCCAATTTATCTGTCAGATTGAAACAGGTTAACAAAAATCATGGACCAGGTTTCTGTACTTAAGAACTATTAAACAAATATAGTTTCTAAACACGGTAAATAGCTACAAACAGCTGACATATCCTTCTACCAGTTAAACCTCGAACCAGATTCTAAAATGGACAAGACAGATAAAATAAATTAGTATTATGGGCAGAAGGAAAAATTACGAAAGCCTCAATAGCCTCAGTCCATAGGATTCACGGAGATAATCATTTTGTTGCTTAGACTTGCAGTTCTTCATTCTCTCTCTTCTCCATGTGTTTTCACCTCTTCATAGGAAGCTCAAATGATTGACATATTAACTATAAAGTCTCTTAGTTATTATTTAAAGGTCACAGCTTACAGCACCTAATGACAGAATATAAGCTGGCTTTCTTCAGGCTTTAGATGTTTCACTGGAGAGAAAGTCAAAATACTTCCACTCCCATTTAAAAAGTACAGCAATTCCTTCCATAATCCTTTGTTTGAAAAAGTCCTTTCCCACTTCAGGCCACACAGAAATATAAGTCATTATAGGTTTTAGTCTTCCGTTTAGGAAGAAACAATCCTTCTGGTGTCCACCTTAAGCAATTTCAAGTTCTTATGCTTCAATAAGATCATTTCTTGTTCTTCTAAACTCCAATTGGTATAAGCTTAACCTATTTAACTTATCTTCAGTAGAAGAACTGTTTATACCAAGAATAATATCAGAATCTAAAGTTTTTTTAAAAACATTAGGTCCACTTTCCTCTCAGTTGCTTAAGCAGGCTTCCATTTCCAAGTTATCAAACATCATCACTATTTCTCCCTCTTTGTTGACATTTCTCCAACTGGCCATCAATCTCCTCTTTCAGAAAGTTTTGATACTTCAGGGTTTGGCCAATTCAACCTTATTGTTTTACTTTTATATCACTCACGAGTGATTGTTCCTTCTCCCATGTCCTGGGAACTTCTTTATTTCTTGTGTTCTCTCCAACTGACCTGCTCCATGTTTTTCTGGAACCAAATTTCATTACTTTCTAATCTTTGAATATCTATTGATCTCAAAGTCCAAGTTCAGCACCTATAACAAGACACTCTAACCCTAAAAAAGTTTCCCCAAGAGCTCTACCTACTCCTATGCGGAGCAATTATTGATGTTTATGGAATGCATTATTTGTTAATGCTATATTTGCTCAGATTTCTTCATGGCAGTATCAACATGCTGACAAGATCCTTCCCAGGTACTTAAATCGTAATACCTGTTCCAATTGATAACGACTTATCCTGATGTCTATTTTCTGCCTTTATTTTTAACCAATATTCATAATTCTAATTTTTAAGAAGTATTATGTAGAAAGTTTTTACCACTTAATTAATTTGTATATCATAGCAGGTAGTACAGGTACACTCTCAAATCTGACACCTTTGACACAGAAGCCATACCAGACTTCAGCATATGCCCGTTTTCAGAGAAAAAAATAAGTTGGTTGCTTCAACATGTGTCAAGATCAGAGCTGGATCATGTGAAGTTTTGTTTCATTGTAGCACGGGAATTGTGAAGTCTGTGAGGTTGCTCAGTACAAAGCAACTCGCAAACTCTCCCCCCAGCCCCCAAACTGGGTCAGATGGTGTTATGGCTCTTTGCAGTCTTGCAAACAAAAAAAAAAATTCAGTTTTTAAGACCATCTGGTCTTGGAGTTGTTGAATTTGAGAGAGGCTACCTTTAGTTCAGTATGTCCAGAAATTCTATATTTCTTGCTTTCGATACAATGTTTTTGTTATTACAATAACGAGACTTTCAACAGAATAAAAAGTGTACCATTGTCAAATAAATCAAAATGTCAAAGAACCTTTCTTATGCCCTAAGCTTCATGTATTTTTTTTTTCCTGTGACTACAGTCAAACTGTGCATGAAGCAACAGGAAAACAGTGAATGAAGTGACTTAAATGGGTGGAAAACAACTGCACACTGCTTCATTTTAACATTTCTATGCAGCATTCAATACTCAAGATGTGTAGACTAAATGAATTTTGGCTACCACATAAAACAACTGTCAGCACAAAATTTTCTGTCAGCTCAAACAAGCTTTAACTTATTGATCTCTTTGAATGCAGGCTGTTTTATGCTTACAATGCAGCCACAAAGAATAATAAGTAACCAAGCTTGCAACTACCAAATTTCTTCTGCTGCTGCACAGCAGGTTTATGAAGATTCCATTACTCACATGATTTAAGCAAGCTACCAGCTGTATATGTACATAGAGTCACAGACATGTACAGCATGGAAACAGACCCTTTGGTCCAACTTGTCCATGTCAACCAAATATCCTAAATAAATCTAGTTCCATTTGCCAGCACTTGGCCCATAGCTCTCTAAACCCTTCCTATTCATATACCCATCCAGATTCCTTCTAAATATTGTAATTGTAACAGCCTCCACCACTTCCTCTGGCAGCTCATTCCATACATGCACTACCCTCTGTGATAATATGTTGCCTCATAAATTCCTTTTTAAAATCTTTGCCCTCTCACCCTAAACCTATGCCCTCTAGTTCTGGACTCTCCCATCTCAGGGAAAAGACCTTGTCTATTTACCCTATCCACACCCCTCATAATTTTATAAACTGCTATAAGGGTATCTCTCAGCCCCCAGTGCTCCAGGGAAAATAGCCCCAGCCTATTCAGCCTCTCCCTATAGCTCAAACCCTTCAACCCTGGCAACATCCTTGTAAATCTTTTCTGAACCCATTCAAGTTTCATAACATCCTTCCTATAGAATCATTGGTGCTAACAAAACTCTAATTTCAACATACAAAAAAAAACCTGAAATAGTTACCAACACTGATAAATACTTAGTGATGTCACATTTCACTAGTTTCACGGCAATAGGTAGACTAAAATTAAATAAACAATATATTTGATTCAAAGGTAAAGTATGATATTTTCATTGAAGAACATACAAAATATAACCATTTCACCAAGATTAATGATTTGTTAACCAATATTTATTCAAAATAATATCACGTTGTGTAATTGTTTATTAATTTATTGATTAACAAACAAGTAACATTATTAGATTTCAATTGATTTTTTTCTTTTACAAACTCAAGAAGATGAAGGAAGCGAGGACTACAGATGCTGGAGCTCAGAGTCGAAAAGTATGGTGCTAGAAAAGGCAGGTCAGGCAGCATCTGGGAAGCAGGAGAGTCGACGTTTTGTGCATAAGCAATAATGGTGGTGGGGGGGGGGGCTGAGAGATAAATAGAAGAGTTGAGTAACTGGGAATGCAATAAGTAGATGCAAGTGGGAGGGTGATGGTGATAGGTAGGGAGGAAGATGGACAGGTCAAGAGGGGGTTGTCGAGTTGGAAGATTGGATCTGGGATGAGGTGGGGCGAGTTAAGATTTGAAAACTAGTGAAGTCGATATTGATGCCATATAGTTGACAGGTCCCAAGGCAGAAGGTGAGGCGTTCTTCCTCCATCTGGCTTGGATTTGGCAGTGGAGGCAGCCCAGGACGTGCATGTCCATGTTGGGGTGGGAGGGGGAGTTGAAGTGGTCAGCCACAGAGCACTGGGATTGGTTGGTGCGTGTGTCCCAGAGATGACATACACCAGACAACCCTACTGCCCTATGGCTGACCACTTCAACTCCCCCTCCCACCTCAACATGGACATGCAAGTCCTGGGCTGCCTCCACTGCCAAATCCAAGCCAGAGGGAGCAAGAACACCTCACCTTCTGCCTTGACCCTTCAACCATACAGTATCAACATCGACTTCACTAGTTTCCAAATCTTCCCTCCCCCTACCTCATCCCACATCCAACCCTCCAACTTGGCACCGCCCTCTTGACCTGTCCATCTTCCTCCTCATCTATCCACTCCACCCTCCCCACCGACCTATCACCATCACCCCCCACCTGCATCTACCTGTCACCCTCCCAGAAACCCCACCCTCCAATTTGTCTCTCAGCCCCCTTGCGCCGCCCCCCCCACCCCACCCCATTCCTGATGAAGGGCTTATGCCCAAAGCATTGACTCTCGTGCTCCTCAGATGCTGCTCTTCCAGTTCCACACTATTCGAAACTCAAGAAGATACTGAGCACACAATATTAGCTGACACAAAGCTCTGCAAACGGGTAACAAGTAAAAATGCTTGAACTAATTATGTAGATAGAGTGAGATATGACAGATAGATTTTAAGGCTCAGATTTAAGATTTAGAGATTTGAAGAAAGAAAATGAAGATTGAAATAAGCAACAGTAAAGTTGTCTTTAACATGAAATTATCTTATTTTCCTGCTGATAGAACAGGAAAATGAAAACAATGATGATTTGGGAATGAATTCTGATCACATACAGCTCAAAATGAAGCAGCTATTTATAACATAAATCGGGTAGCACTGGATTCCAAGAGACTTACTGAAAAGCACTGTTATACTGATCAATGGTGAAGAGATAAATACTTGAAAGTAACTTCTCATTTCTGCCTTTTAATCTTCTGCTGACTGAGTCACCATTTAATTGTTAGACTTGAGCCATGCTGTTGTGGTGAATGATGTAATGAAGAACAAAAACAAAAATCCGTTCCCTTTCAATAAAATGCCTTCTCAGATTAACTATACCTCAGTGTTCACCAGATGTAGCAATGTCAGTCAGCATAAAAGTGCTGATATGACATCAACTGCTGCTATTTTGAAGTTCAATGTTTGAGCAATTGCTCTCCAAAAGGTCAAGCTTTAAAGTCCAACCTGCTCTAGAAGCATGTAATAACACTTCGGAACAGGTTGATTCGAAAATACCTTGAGCTATTGCTCTCTCTTAGCCTCACACAGGTGAAATGTAATCACCAATTCCATTTGAAGGAATGATCACCTACTTTCGGGTTAGTTGCAGATCAATCTCCAAAGGGTCTTGATGAGTTTGGTAATTTCCAGGGAGTTGTTTAAAGTTTCTCAAAAGTACAGCAAGTGATGTCAAAAAACTGTGTTCTGCCTTTACAGATCACACATTCCCAAATGTGGTCGCAGAAGCTTATATCCTCAATATTTTACAGCTTGATAGGAATAATAAGCAGAGACGACACACTACAGCACATTGTGCTACAAAAGGTTGAAAAGGGTTATCAGCAGCTCATATCCAATAGATTTCCAAACTACAGCGAGGAACAGTAGTTGGGAATCTTTAACAGCAAGTATCACACCCTCATCCCCATCGAGAAAACCTGCCAGATCTAGCACTAATCAGGCACTTAAATTAGAAATTGACCAGAGGCCAGCAGACATAGAGCTGGAGGGAGTTGATGGAGGCTGAGGCTGCACAGCCACCAAGCTCTGTACTGTCAAGGCAGGCTTAAATTTTTGGGACAACACATAATGGGGATGTGGGGAGTAGTGTAAGTGAGGGGGTTGGTAGCTTTCAGCAGCAATACCTTATCCCCCAATCACCCCCTGATTGGGGCAAGTGGAGCCTTTCCTTAAAACCTAGCAGGAAGGCAGGACTTTGTTCCAAGAACTTGATTGCTTAGGTGGAAACCAGGGTGACACAGTGGTTTTACCACTGGACCAGGATTCTAGAGGTGCAACCTAATGCTTCTGGCAAGTGTCCATAGATCACTAAAGCAAATGGTAAAATTTAAATTAAATTATTCAATATTGAATTAAAAAGCTAGACTAATGGTGACCACAAAATTACTGTCCCTTTTTGTAAAAAATAACCTATCTGATTCACAAATGTCCTTTCAGGATGAGAAATCTGCCATCCTTGTCTGCTTTGGCCTATATGTGACTCTAGATCCACAGTAAGGTGGTTGTTTTAAGTGCCCTCTGGAATGGCCAAGCAAGTCACTACAAAGTTGGATAGAAGAAATTAAATCAGACAGACCACGCAATATCAAACAATGACACACACAGCCTGGTCAACCTTGCCAAGTCCTCCATACTAACATCTTGCTCCATATTCTCATCAAGCAGCGTGGCACTGCTTCCAAGTTATGATGCTATGAAAATAACAATATCCTAACACTATCATTACAATTTCTGGGTACATCCTGGCCCACCAAAAGGACAGATTCAACAGAGGTAGCAGCACAGTGGCATAGAGCTGGTAAGGAGTTGCTCTGGGAGTCCTCAACATTGACTCCAAAACCAGTGAAGTCTCATTGCATCAAATCAAACTTGTGCAAGGAAATCTCCTTCTGACTACCTCCTACCACCACAACCCCTCACCTGATGAAGGACATAGTTGCTAGACTGGATCTGCAGCAGATGGTAAAGGAACCAACAAGGAAAAATGTATTTTACCTTGTCCTAATCAATCTACCTCTTGCAGATCTACTATAATGCCTGGCCATTATAGTATCAGGCAGAGTAACTTCCACACAGTCCTTATGATACATTCCATCATGATGTGTGTCACTACCACCAGACTGAATGAGATAGATTTCGAACACATCAAGCAACTCAGAACTGACCTCCATGAGGCTCTATGGGTCATCAGCAGCAAAAGATCTTTTTCCAAACACTATTTACAATCTCTCATCACAGAATACCTTGAGCCATCCTGTCCCTCAGAATCTAAAAGCCAGGTTTGCAGCCACACAAATTAGCACTTAGTGCTGACTGAACCAGAGGCCATAGCCTTCAGATCAGAGGTCTGAAATGGCAAAAAAAGTCTTCATTCAAAGAATTGTGATATTCGGAACTCTCTACCCCAGAGAGCTGCGGTTGCTCAGTCATTGAATATATTTGGACAAAAGACTGATAAATTTTTGGACACTAAAAGTATCAAGTAATTTTGAATTAAGGCAAGCGAGTTGGAAGATCAGTCATAACATTAACGGATAGCAGTCTAGGCTTGGCGAGGCAGAATGACCTAATCTTGCTCCTATTCCAGAAACAAGAATTAATAACTGTAGATGATATTATGGGAGGAATTTCTCCTTAATGATTCCAGAAAGTAATCAGAGCATATTTACAATATTTTCCTCCTATTTTTCTCACTTCTGCTATGCATAGGCATCAGGTACATCTTGTACAAAAAGGAAGAGAAAAAAAATGCTTTCAAAGTACGGCTCTCCTCATTTTGTTCAATCTTCAGCAGAAGGTCAGACTGGTAATGACGAGGTCCAGGCTTTTTCTTTTTGAGATGGTTTCTTAACCTGCCAAAGCATACATGAAAATATTTTCTCTATAAATACCTCAATAGCTCTTGGAGATTCAGTCACAAATCTTCATCATCCCACCAGGAATAATGGTCTAATATATTAACAATTAATCATTACACACAGACTTTCACCTGCACTATAATACTTCAAAATTGACCAGGAAAACCTTGAATATATTTCAGATATCTTTCTTCATGTTACCCTGAGCCATTTAAACTTTCAGTCCACTATTAATGCCTCATGTTCAGCTCTTTGCCTAGACATTCAATTATTGGTCTTAAGTAATTGAACATAGATTTGCATCTTAGTTTCATAAGATCAATATTAATATTGGATTCCTCGATGGTACAAACTCTTCGTACTTTGATAAGCAGCTACAGTAAAGGTTATTCTTGGAAATATGAGATCATGTTGTAGGGCGTAACATAATACCATACATAGAAGAATGGCTGGCTAACTGGAGGTGTTAATGGGTTTTTTTTCAGTTTGGAGAAAGGATTGGTGTTGGTACCTCAGCTACATTTAATCCAAAATGAAAGATGGAAGGATGGAAGGTACAGTGCCAAACTTGCTGATGACAAAAAAAAGGTTGGAAAGCAAGTTGTGAAGGAGGTTGCAAAAACATGTGGCAAATAGAGTATAATGTAGGAAATTATGGAATTGTTCATTTGGCAGAAAGAATAAAAAGCTTATGTAAATTGAGAGAGATTGAAGAGTTCTGAGAGGCACTGGGATCTTGTATCTTTGTGCATGAATTGCAAAACATTAATATACAAGTACAGCAAGTCATTCAGAAAGCTAATAGATTACTATCATTTATCATGAGGAGAATTAAATACAAAAGTAGAGAGGTTATGCTTCAAGCATACAGAGCACTGGTGAGACCTCATCAGGTGTACTGTGTCTTATTAAAGGATGTCAGTACAATGGAGGTAGTTCAGAAAAGTTTATGGAGAAAATGTTTCCATTCTGGGAGAGTCTAGAACTATGGGTCACTGTTGAAAAAGTCTGGGTTTGCCGATTTGAATTGAGATTTGGTGATTTTTTTTTCCTTTTCCTGTAAAAGTGGTGGAAGCAGGGTTCTTGAATATTTTTAAGGCAGTGGTAGATAGATTACCTTGAAGCAAATAATTGACAGGTTATCAAGGAATAGACAGGAATCTGGATTTGAGGTTGCAATCAAATCTTATGACAAAGCAGACTCAAGTAGCTGAACAGCCTACTTCTGATTCATACATTTGTATGCTCCAAGCAACATATAGATATTTCAGTGAATTTTCATTCAAAACTTAATTATTGTAACCAAGTTAATTGCTAGTAAATAACCTGAACATTGCATGTGTCTGCCAGCATTCAACAAATCTCTCAAATCCATCCACTGCATCTGGAGTACTATATGTAATATTGGTCACCATATTTAAGGAAGGATGTCAATATATTGAGTTAGATCAGAAAAGATTTACTTGGTTCTTTTATAAAGAATGCCTGGCCAGGCTAGGCATCCATCATTAGAGTGTAGAAGAGTAACAGGCAACTCAATGGAAACAAATCAAGAACAAAAGCTATATGAAATGTTATACAACTTCAGTTTCATCACATTACAGAAACTAATTACTAGGACATACATTGAATATAAAATCCATAATCATCATCATCGTCAGATAACTTATCCCATTCTATTTCTTAAATTACATCATATGGATCATCAATCACATTGTTATTAGCCATATTGTTCCACAAATAATTACACTCTGGCCCATCTACTGCATTAGATATTCCATATTTCTTTGAATTATTTGACAACAATCTATTCTGATTTCATTAGATTCTACAGACAATTCACATATTTCCTAATATCAAAGCCCATGTGCTGCCTCCTCTGATGAATGTCTTCTCTCTTCCTATCATCCACTTTTTTGCACATATTGTACTTGAAGGACTTATTTAGAGAGACCACCAATGGGTGAACAATGCTGGTTAGATCATCAGAAATCACAGCAACATCATGATTTGTCATTACACATCATTAGGTGAAGCATAACCTGAACATGACCCAGAAAGTTCTGTTTGCATTATCCTCTTAGTCAGGAACTCCAAACTTTTCTCAGCCATATTTCAAGTCACTTGCTTCCATCCTTTATCATAAATGTTGATAACACTTGTTATTGAAAAAGGAGGCTCTCACTCTTGAATATCATCACTGGTTTAACCTTAAATCAATCAGACATGCGTGGCAGCATAATCGTAGACCTGTGTTTTCTCTCCAACTTTGCTCAGTTTGGCTGGTATGTCAAAGTTCATGACAGCCACATATGCCCAATACATGCCAATCTGTATCCATTCTTTTGTTGGTTTTAAATTATATCCTACTGAAGTGTGATAAACCTTTCATAAAGTTCAGCTAGGAGATATTGTGAACTTTTGATCATTTGTTGCAGTACAAAATCATTTCTTTTCATAAATCCACTACATCATTCTAGGCTGGCTTCAAAATCTGCCATGCCTGTTTTTGCTTGTTTCAAAGTGAAAATTAAGATGGATCTATGAGAAACTAAGAGTTAATTCTGGTGATTTTCATTGGCATATTTTTCAATTTAATCTTCTTGCTTCAGCCAGACACCAGACTTTTCACATTTACTCAAAGGCATCTGTCAAAAACTTTGCAGAAACCTTTCTCCAATCTTTCTTTTCACTCTGATATATTGAATTCTACCTACTGAATAACTATTTGCTGGTTATGCAAACAGAAAGGAAGTTTTAACTGGACTGTGTATCTGTGTTTCCTTTTAATATCATTTTGTCACAGAGGGGAGGACTGGGAGGAATACAGCATGCGCCAGTGAACCAGTAGCCTTAACTGCACATATCGATGGTGCAGATGGGGAGCTGAACAGCTGCCTCCAAATGAGTAGGAAGAGTATGCATCAGGGCGAGTTTGACTTCAGCAGCAATTGGGAAGTAAAAAAATGGTAAGTAAAAAGCATTTAGATGTTTTGGTAAAAAGTCAGAGGTTGATTTATGAACTGGACTGATGATTACTTAAATATATGTGAACTATGAAACTGAAGCAATCTTTCACCAAAACCAGTATTTACTTTCACGGAAACTTTTTTTTAAAAAGCACCAATATTTGCTCAATGAAAGGCTGGAATTTGTCTTAGTATAAATTTTGAGCACACCTGTTATGCTGTGCTCATTTATTTTCAAAGGTCAGAATACTTTTTCAGATTAAAAAGGCAGTCAAGGTTATATATTTCCACAAAAAAGTTGTATTGCTGTTAGTTATGCAATTATTAATTATACAATTGAAAAGCTAGAAGAAATGCATTCTGTAGATGAATAAAAGAAGAGACATTCATTAATTTCAGGACAATATTTTGTGAGTATTTACATAAGATTCAATTAAATGTTAACTGTGCTGCACTGAATTCTTCCTATACAGAATCAATGAATTTAAATCAAATATCCAATATTTTACAGGAACTCAAGGAAAGCAGGAAGCCTTTCTACAAATCTTCAAAGTAAATGTAAAAACAACAATCTGAGAATTAAACTATTCTGCAATGCTCATTGCAGCTATCAGAGAGGTTTACATATAATTTGGGCAGAAAGAAAAAAAATGACAAATGTGTTTATTATGGTGACTGCACTAGGGAAAGAGGGGAAGTGAACTGTGGAGAGTTGGAATTCAATGAGAATTTAAAGACTAGTGTAAGAAATGCATTAATTATGTCTCAGAAGGCAAATTGCCATAGTTCAATAACTAGAACACAATCTCACACTTATTCCACTAAATCAAGAGAATGAAATTAAAAACCATAACAAGTGTGTGTTTGTGCACGTGTATGGCTTCAATAATGTGTTCTTAAATTAAAATCAAATGAAAAAGACAAGAACTTACTTCAGGAGATCAGAAAAAAAGTGTTCCATTGAAATATGAAACAGTAAAATGAGATGGGCAAGCTTCAAATTTCTTTACTGCTTACGCTTAATCCAAAACTAAAATGTAGGCTTTCTGCAGGTGAAGAAATCAACTGGCAGTGCCAGATAAAAGGAATGGATGAATATCAGCATGCTGCAAGAAAGGATTAACTGGTTTGACAAAAGTGCCCCTTTATTTTCATTGATTAGAATTTATTATTTTTATTTGGTTGAAGAGTGTGGTGCTGGAAAAACCAGCTGTGCTTTTCTAGCACCATACTCTTTTGACTTTGATCTCCAGCATCTGCAGTCCTCACTTTCTCCTATTATTTTCTTGGTAACAGGGGTGTTACCCTTACTGCAGGACACCTGTTGTTTGACAGGAAAGGAATTAACAAGTCATTAGGTACACTGCTTTACAGTATGTCATAAGAATGCTTGGTCTAGTGTCTGAACAGAATCACACAATTCATTTCAATACAACAGATGACAATTTAATCAATTAAAAATGCGATTTACATGATTTTAATATTGTCTATTTTTGAGTTTTGAACTTGTGGCATATGGGTTTTCTATGTCTGAAGGGGCTTAATAATTAACATACATATTTCTGCAGTCATGGTGAAGACTTTATTTTCCCCACAATACTTAGCAAAGGTTTATTCTGGTCAAAGATGAGGATTAGGTGAGAAGACTCAACCATCTGTGGTTAACAAAGGTGGTCAAGGAGAGCTTCCAACCAAAAACTAAGACGATAGACAATGGCAAAAAACTAGTGGCCAGAGGATTAGGATTTGCTTCATCAGAACCAGCAGCATATGTCTAAAAAGCTAATAAACAGGATAATATTGATTATGGGAGCAAATTGCCAAGATGTAAACAATGGATGTAGGTTTGCTGGCTGACCTGGAAGGTTAATTTTCAGACATTTCATCACCATACTATGTAACATCTTCAGTTCGCCTCCAGCTGAAGCACTGCTAGTGTAGCCTGCTTTCTATTTGTATGTTTGGGTTTCCTTGGGTTGGTTATGTCATTTCCTGTGGTGACATCATTTCATATGTAAACAATGCTCAGCAAGAGCTTCTATGGGTACATAAAAAGAATATAGCTAAAGTCAGTGTGAGACGCTTGGAAGGTGTGACTGGGCATTGATAATGGGGTACAGGGAAATGATAGATCAGTTAAACAATCAGTCTACAGGGAGGAGGACATTGTAATCATCCCAAAAGGTCAGAGATAACGAAGGTACTAATGGGAGGAAAGATCTTATAACACAATGAATCAGAAGGCGCAAAATACTTAGCAAACTAATGGGACTGAAGGCAGACAAGTTGCCAGGACATGAAGGTCTGATCCAAGGGTTTTGAATGAAGTTGCTGCAGAGATACAAATACTCTAGTATGCTGGATTCTGAGAGGATTCCAACAGATCAGAAACTTACTATTCAAGAAGGGAAGCAAACAAAAAGTAGACAATTATAGGAAAGTTAACCTAACATCTGTATTTCAGAAAATGCTAGAATCCACTTATGGAAAAAAAAAATAGCAGGATGTTTACCAAGTTTAATGAACTCAAAAGAATCAACATGGCTTTGTGAAAAGAGAATCATCTTTGATTGAGTTGAGAGCTATGAAGAGCTAGCACAAAAGAGGAGTGGAAGCCTGAGGCTTATCAGCCATGATCTCATAGAACAAACTCAAGGCAAGCTCTGGGAGATAATTATCCTATCCCTGCTCCTATTCCTTATGTTGTTAAATTGAAAGAAATAGTTTGAGGCTACTGTGAATTCCTTTACATCGGAAGAGTTTATGAACAAACAAAGTAAAACTGTAGTGCATTAAGTTTTCAGATAGAAGATTCTAGACTTTTTTTAAGCTAATGGGAAACATGAATAGCTTGAAAAAAAAATCTTTTGGTTTCATTTGAATAGTTCTGCGGGCTTTTTAAATGAAGCTGGGTGTGTAAAGTTCTTGTTCCTGAGAAAGGGAGAAGATCATTTAGAATTAATAACTTAAATAAAAAATGATTACCTTAGTGTAAAGAGTTTAATGAAGTTTCGAGACCAGAAGTGTTTGATCAAATATTAACTGAAGGTGTTATTTGAAGCTGAAAACATTTATGCTCAGTTACACGATGAATCAAGAGACTATCAAAATATCACAATCAAGAATTAATTCCACAGCTAGAGAAAAGAATTGTCTGTGATGTGAGCACTACAAAGAAGTGTTGTCAGGATCAATGAGATTATAGTTTACCATATTCAATTTTGAATGATACATAAATAGTTTAGTTTATTATATTTATATTTCTTTTGCATGATAAACTTGTGTTTTATTGTTAAACTCAAATCCGCGGCACTGTATGTGTGTTTATAAAAGATCATCTCATTAATATCAATTTTTTAAAAATCATGCTGGTTGTTAATTAGTATTACTGGACAAATCAGAATCCTATCAATTGGAATCATAAGTGATTGAAAATAACAGCAGACCAACTTCCAGCACAAAGTTATCACTAAACTTGGCATGACTCGGAGTTGGAATTCAATGAGAATTTAAAGACTAGTGTAAGAAATGCATTAATTATGTCTCAGAAGGTAAATTGCCATAGTTCAATAACTATAACACAATCTCACACTTTAGAAGCACATGGTGAGTTGGTGATGCTGTTCATAAAAATGTGAAATAGCAACATTATTAAACAAGGTCATTTCTGCTAATATAAATTGCAAGTTTACAATTGCAAGGAAGTTTATTGGAACATTGGTCTCCATTTCAAGGGAGTGGAATATAAAAGAAAGTCTTGCTATTACTGTATAGTAATACATCTAGAATACAATGTTTTGGTCTGGTTGAGCAGATACATATATTGGAAGCAGTTCAGAAAAATCTTCCTATACTTGTTCCTGTCATAAATGGGTTGTGCCCTAATGGGGGAAAACTAGAACCTGGTGTAACCCATTTACCAAAGCAGGAGTTGGTAAGTTTTTTCCACAATGATTTACTTCCATTTCATTGTTCAGTACAAATTTGATTCTTCTTTCTACCCCTCCTACCAACTCTCCTTACTAGGGAAATCTAGTCCTGATATTTTCTAAATAATCTATTCAGAGTTGTGATTTGGAGATGCCGGTGTTGGACTGGGGTGTACAAAGTTAAAAATCACACAACACCAGGTTATAGTCCAACAGGTTTAATTGGAAGCAAATTAGCTTTCGGAGCGACGCTCCTTCATCAGTGTGCTTCCAATTAAACCTGTTGGACTATAACCTGGTGTGTGATTTTTAACTTTATTCAGAGTTGTGTTGTTAATGAGACACTTCTGAAACCCAGTCAGCTGCTATCTATTGTCTCTGAGCATGTGCTGGTTCATGCTTAAAGGGACTGTTACAACATTTTCACTCTAGGGTGTGGTTCAAAAAAATCTAATTGAGGATGTAAATACGGAGGAATTTCTTCTGGCTGAAGGGTGCCAGTCTTTGGAACTCTCTTCCAAGAAGCATAGTGGAGGCAGAGTTGGACAGAATTTTGAATCAGCAAATGAGTCTAAAGTTATTAGGGGGAAACATGCAGGAAAGTAGAGTTAAGGCCACAACCAGTCAGAAATGTAATGGAATGGCTCTGTCATTCAGTAAACTTAATGAATTACTCCCGCTTCTCTTTCTAATGGTACTTTGACATTAAGATTCATTCTGCACATATTCAAGGAAAATGTGCAGAATCCAGATTCACAGTTTTGGCTGACATTACTGAACTCAGCTAGAATTAATGAATTAGAAATTGATGGTTGTTTATTCCTGAATACAGAAGGACAGAAACATTACTTCTAGGAATATAAATATTGTGAATCATACAGCAGCCCAAATGATTCCTCCTTTGGCAGGCATATGTAAATGAAAGACCAGTTTAATGATGCAGACATTCTGATTAACAAGGAAAGTAAAGGCACAGACAAAGAAGATTATTTGTGGAGTTTTTTTTTTTAAACACAAATATTGAAAGCCAAAGATTACGCTGCAGCTTAAAGTCAGACAGTCAGTAGGTCAATATTTTGCAAGTAACGACTCTTGATCTTGCAATGACATTACCCTAAAAAGTGAAACATAGTTTGGGGTATACACGTAGGATTAATGGTGTTGAAATAACATACTTTAAAAACATGAAATTTTAAACATTAATAAAAGCAATAAATGTACAATGGTTTCTCAGCAATGACTATGAAATCAATACATAATTAACAATCCATCTATACCTCATTAGGAACATTTAGCAATTTTGGCTGATTTCACATTGTAATTACAGCATTAAAAAGTGGAAATTCACATCCAGTAAGTTCTAAGATTTTTTTAATCTGCAAGGACTTCAACAACACACACTACATACTTCCAGGGAGTCAACTTCATTTTCACATTTCACTGCATGTATGGATGACAAAAGCTACTATCAGTCTCACAACATACCTCTTGTAAAAACTCATAGTTACATCATTACAACCACGAATTCCAGGGCATTAGATGTAGGAAATTATAATCAATACCTATTTAATTGTCAGTAAGATAATATCTCTATGGCATGTGTCTTCACATTTTTGCTACAAAACTGAGGAGGAAAAGGAAGATATCTAATAGACCTTTCAGATTGCAATCGGATTTGAATTTAGATTTTTTTTTAAATCTAGAAGCCTATGTTAGCAAATATTGTCAGTTTTGAGGTCATTGTGTATGCAAAGTGATTATGATTCAATTGAAAAATTCTGTCCAAGTCAGCACATTTGCACATACATGTAAGCGAGTTTCTAATAAAACTAGATTGTTCTTCTGCTACCATATTGAAATAAACTCTATTGGATTGTGATTTTTCTTGTAAGGTATAGATGTTGAATCTAATTCCCCAAGATTTATTTCTTAACCATTTACTAACTCAATGAAAACCTCAATAAAATGAAAAAGAGTACCATCAAAAATTACTTCGCTTTTTCTGTTTTCAGGGCACTGTCTCACTGGACTAGAAACGATAACCTTGTTTCTTTCTACAGATAATGCCAGACTTGCTGAGTCTCTCCAGCACTTTGCTTTCGTTTCAGAACTCCAGCATTTACAGTTCTTTATTTTATTATATATTATTACTAATCAAGGTTGTAGCTCATATATACTGTAAAATATATAAAATACCATTAAGGTTTGTTGACAAGGTAACCAGGTCTAAATGAGGAGTAGAGCACGGCAGTTCACTTTCTGGAATTTTAGAAGACTTAATAGTTTAATGAAAAGAAGCACCCAAGTCATTCTAATACAGCAAACTTTGTTTTAACCACACCCTTGATAAGTTAACAAAAATTATACACCTAAAATACCAGAAGTCTACTGTATTATCACGATCTTTGTGATGTCCAAGTGATGTCAGTGCACAAGTGAGAAGGATCTCTGCCAGTAAGTTTCATTTAAGGCAAAGTTGCATTATTATTTCAGTGATTTATGCTGTAAATAAAGAATAACAATAACGTGTATACCCCCTGCATTATATTTCTATTACTTAGTGTGTGTTTTTACATTGATTAGCGGATCTTGATCAACTGGAACAGTTGATAAGCTGGTACACTTCTGGTCCTATAGGTGCCGGTTAATAAAAAGTTTGCTGCAGTTGAAACTTTTAGTCATCCATGTGTAAATGTCAAAAGATAAAATTATACTCATCCAGGTTGTCCTGAAAATCAAAGACAATAACAGTTAAGGCAGTTGTGTTAATTTAAGAATGAATCAAGTCAAGAACAGGCTTAGTTTTGAAGCTCCTCCCTCATCTTTTATGAAGTTCATACAGATTGCTAAAACCAACATGTACAAATCATTTGACAGGGGCTCTCAAACTGGGGTCCACGAGCTCCTGCCAGTCTGTGAAATCAAGTGCTCAGCTGTACATGTGATCGTGCTAGCCATGTTTACAACCCAAAACCAAATTTTTACAGAAATGGCTAAGTTCTGGGAAGAAAAAAAGAATTGTGCTTTATGTCATAAGAACATGAACATAATTATCACTTTAGCAATTAAATTTATTCTAATGTAATTTTTTAAAAAAATATGCTTGTCCAACATGTCTGTTTAAAGTAATGTGAATAACATTTTCCCTCAAACTGTACTAAAGCATTTTGTTCACCTACCAAAGCTAGTAATATGACCCTTGAAGGACACAACGCTATCCAAACATTGAAAAAGAGTGATTATTATTCTTCACCTTGAGAATGGCAATAAACAAAAACAATAAATTAAGCCATAACGCGCCAGAATTACATTTAGCACGAATAGCTTTATGTGGTGGATTTATACATCTCTCATATTACAACTCTTCCTTCCCATCACAATCAAATTTTATGAGAAAGGGAATGGGCAGACAACTGAATCGTATATAGATAATCACTATTTTGTTTTTGTTTCAATATCAAGATAATATTCAGCAACATTAGTATCCATCCAGCACAGCATATGGAGTATAATGAGGAGAAATGTGAAATTGTCCATTTTGGCAGGAAGAATAAAAAAGATCATCTATATGGTCAAAAGTCAAATGACACCAGGTTAAAATCAAAAAGGGTAATACTGGAAAAGCATAGCAAGTCAGGCAGCATCTGAGGAGCAGGAGAGTTGGCGTTTGGGGCATAAGCCCTTCATCAGGAATGCATGATGCATCCTGACCTATGCTTTTCCAGCGCCACCCTTTTTGGCTCTGACTCTCCAACATCTGCAGTCCTCACTTTTTCATAGACAACAGGCTATGGTCCAAAAGGTTTATTTGAAATTGCAAGCTTTCGGAGCTCAGTCCTTTCCTCAAGCATGGTATGATAAAGAGGTATGAGAGGTATTTATAAGCAAAAAGTTAAACAACTTTAAAAACTAGCTGCCTTGTTGAATCCTTTAATCAGTTAGGAGGTGGACTCCTTTATTGGTCTTAGTAAATTGCCACCAGTGATTTAAGACACTTAAATGAGAAAGTAGCCCTATGAAAGTAGCCCTAAAAATAAGAATGCTCACAAGGGAATAGACTGAAATCAAATGAATTTTGAAAAACAATATAATTTCAGTCAAAAATGATTTCCCCAGAAACAAATGGAAACTTCTGCTAAAGAGATTTCTTGATCTTGTAAGTGATTTTTCCCACTCTACACAGTTAGGAGGTGGACTCCTTTATTGGTCTTAGTAAATTGCCACCAGTGATTTAAGACACTTAAATGAGAAAGTAGCCCTATGGAACTTTGGAACTGACAAATTTACCTTACTTTAATATATTGAATTAAAAGTTTTCACTTTAAAAATAAGAATGCTCACAAGGGAATAGACTGAAATCAAATGAATTTTGAAAAACAATATAATTTCAGTCAAAAATGATTTCCCCAGAAACAAATGGAAACTTCTGCTAAAGAGATTTCTTGATCTTGTAAGTGATTTTTCCCACTCTACATCTCTCCAAATAGATTTCAGATTAATCTAATCGCATTCTAGATTTACTTCAGGATAATATGAAGATATGAGAGTTAAGAGGTATTAGTACGAATTTCAAACTCCAGTGCCTATGACTTTGAAATAAACTGAATAGATTTAAACAAAATACAAAAAAAAGCTTTAACTGTACTAAAAATATTTATTTACATATATTGTTTAATAGTGAATAATCAGAAGATCTAGTCAAACTGAGGTTCACCATAAAACAAAAATTATCTTGAAACTGTTGAAACTGCATCCGATCCTCAAGCAGAGGATGATCTTTAACTTGCTCATATTTCTTTTATAGCATGTTCTTTCTCCATCAGCCAATAAACTGGCAGTGAAAACATTAACATTATTATTGTTAAACTGTAAATACAACTATTCATTCATCCTTGAAACTTTCTCCAAATACAATACATGTTAAAGCAGAGAAACAAAATTTCAATGTTGTTAATCTTCAGGTAATTCCCCGCCCCCGCAAGCACTTTGATTATACAGAACATTCACATTTCAGTAGTTTTCAGTCATGCTGCAATCATTTTATTGCCCTATTTTCAAATTTAGAGAAACAGTATCCAAGCAATAGTTCTAGTATGGGTCATTAGAAATTTTAATTTTATTTTCCAAATCATACATCAGCAGATTACAATTTCAGGCCACAGCATCCAGTTTTTTTTTTAAAATCAGCAATCAGAAAATAGAACGGAAACCAAAAGGAATTTTAAATACTTGGACTCAGTCATCCAATTTTAAAGATAGTGAGTATAATGAAAACCTATGGCATCCAAGTTACATGTGGCTAAATAACACAACAAGATGGGACAGTTGAGCAAATTTGTATTTTCCTTTAGGTTTTCAAATGAAGGTAACCATCTGCTGTCATCACATGGAATCTTGGACACTATCAAGAGACATAATTCTTCATTGTCCCAAATGCTGTTAATATAATAGACATTACCCCAGATCAGTTCAGTGATATCAAATTCCACTGCACTGAAGTTCTTTCAGCAAAATAATTGGTCTGTGGAAGTCATTGGACTTCTCGCTGCACAAATGCTGCCAGACCTGCTCAGTTTTTATTTTCTAAATAATTTTCTATCCTAGCTCCACTATCTTCTGTTGGCTGGTAATTTATGCGATGGTCCATCGTGGTTAGATAAGGCTGCCCTCTGCTGTCAAAGCACTCTTCTGCCCTCGAGTGTTTAAACATTTAAATTTGAGTCAGGCAACCCTGTGCTGGCAGCAAAATAGCAACTATACTTTATAATAATCCCTTAATAAAGAAAAACCGAACGAACTGCGGATGCTGTAAATCAGAAATTGCTGGGAAAGCTCAGCAGCTCTGGCAGCTTCTGTGAAGAGAAATCAGAGTTAACGTTTCAGGTTCAGTGGCCCTGCCTCAGAAAGGAAGGGTCTGTTTTTGTATATTAATCCCTTAACTGGTCCGCTCCCTTCTAGATACATGCTAGCAAGCATTACGCTTCACCTGTAATCTCAAGTACAACTTTGAAAACACTCAAGGCCAATAAAATCGACTCTCAATGCAATTCAATACATTATGTTTTGATCTAAGCAGACAATGCGCTGTCACTGGGTTCTGACCTCAGTTAAGCTGCCTTAGTAGTGCGCGCAGTTTTGAGCTCTCACTCATTCCATCTATCGCCCACTGCCGCGTTTCTGTTATGGTCTCCCCTGCAGCCAATCCGCCAAGTGCTCCTCGCTCCCCTGCGTCGTCCTACTCAAACAGATTTCGTACCTCTTCACCTGCTTCCCTCTACAATACAGGTTCGTCAAAAAGTTGGGTCGGTTCGCCTTCCCTCTGAATGGCAAGCTCACACCACCATCATTCCCTTCTGCCCCTTGCCTTTCTGGGGCTGCTTGTTGCCGGGAGGTCGACTACTCACTCCGCCCTTGGCTAATCTGCGCACACCTGGGTGAACGACAGCAGCTCACCTGGATAACTTGAAACACAGTATTTAAACAGGCGCGCTCTGAACTCCGCACTGACAAACTCCTCTTTGATTCAAAAGTTCAACAACACCCTTCCCGAAATGTGTGAGTGATTAAAGAGAGTCAAGCTTTCACACCCTTCTCCATCACCAACTGCTCACAACACCCACCAAATATTTACCTTCCTCAACGCTGACATGGTATTTTTCCTCTTCCAAAACGCTACCATGTATGACACGCCAACGCGGACCACTAAATCCACAATGCCCCACTTTCCAATTCCTGTTTGCGGCTTCCACTAGGACTTTCTTTTTGTTTCTCAAAAAATTAAAATAAGAAATTATTTTGCTTATGCCAAGCGAAGCTGCACAGTCCTGCGCATGTGCCACAGAGACAGCCGGAACAGCGCATGCGGCCTGGGGTAGGTGGACACGAGGCAGCCTCGGACGGATGTAATGCGTAAGGTGGGTCTCCCACCCCTTCTGACCTCGGATGGCCAATGGAAAGCCGCTGATCCATCAGACTCCGCCTGCCAGTCGCTGATTGACGTGTAGTTTCTGGTGCCCTGGGAGAGGGTTGACCTACTGAAAGACGGTTTAACGGACGGAGCGCGAGCGGATGATTTGAACTAAGTGGAATTCGAGCGGGATGTGATGGTGGACAGGCGGCGTGGTAAGGGACGGCCTAGAGTTGGCAGTTCGAGGTTTCGGGCACTGGAAGAGATGGGGATTAAACCCTGACCATAGCGTGTGCAGATAGAGAGTCTTCAACGATTGACTCCTGCTAGCGAATGCCTGGTTGACCCATTTCCTTTCCCCCGAGGCGGCAGCAGCCTCGCAGTAGCTGAAAATAATCTACCATGTAAACAGAAAATGCTGAGCGGCCATCTGTGGGGAAGCGAGAATGGTCATGGTCTTATCAGACCTTTTCCCGCACATTGAACCGGAAAACTTAATTCTGGTTTCTCTCTCCAAAGATTCTGCTGATTTTTCTCCAGCAACTTCCGCTTTAAACAATTCAGGGTTTTGAGTATTTATTTTTTCTCTTTTTTTTCCCCTGGGGAGGGAGAGCTTGCCTTTCCAGAGCGACCTTAGGCTCCCATCGGGGTGTGTCTTGACTGCCTGACGTCCAATTCCAGAATTGAGTCCACCGCAGTTAAATCTTGGGAAGACAAGTCACTATTCAGTCCACAGACCAAATTTCACTACCGAAATATTAACTTTCTCTCTCGCTAGGACGCAGGGAAGCACTGAGGATCAGAGGGACCCTTGGTATGCATGTCCTGTGGAGTCTCTTGAGTGTAGTAGGACGGGTGGATAACGTGGTTAACAACGTACATGGAATGCCTGTCTCGATGAGCCAAGGCACAGAGTTTAAAAGCAGAAAAGTGATGCTGGAACTGTGTATTACGTTGGTTAGGCATGTTATAAGTTAAGGCAGTTGGAATCCATGTTATAAGAGAGATGTTACTCACACAGGTGATTTACCAGAATGTTGACCGGGCTGCAGAGTTTTAATTGTGAAGACATCGGATAGACTGGGTTTGTTTTCCTTCGAGCAGAGGAGACCTTTGGAGTATGGGGAATATGATTGAGACGTATAAAACTATGGAGGGCATAAACAGGGTAGATAGGAAGAAATCTTTCCTCTTGGAGAGATCAATGACCATGGGTCAGAGATTTAAGATAGGGGGGGTTGGAGATTTAAAAGAAACAAAAAAGGTATAGGGAATCTGGAAGTCACTGTAGGGTTGTTAGAGGCAGAAACTATCAACGTTTAAGTATTAGATGTATGTGTGTATGGAGGATGGAGTTGCATTGGAGGGGGCCACTTGCATGAGGTGGTGTGCCTGTTTATCATCTGCCCTTGACCTGCAAGTTGATAGAGGTCACCTATTTGGAAGATGCTGTCAGGAGCCTTGTGAAGTTGTTGAAGTGAAGCTTTAGATAATGCACACTGCCACATACATCATAATGGCAATCAAGTGGACTGTAGATGTTGCATTGTCAGAATTGTATTCATCCAAATGAAGTGGAAATAATTCAATCTCTGACTCTTACCTAGTAGATGGTGAACAACGTTTGGAGAGTCAGGAGGTAAATTAATCACTGCAGAATCGCCAGCTTGATCTGGTTGCAGCAATGATAAGAGGTTAGTCCAGTTAAGTTTCTCTTCAATAATAAAGTCCACGATACTGATGGACGACTCAACAATGGTAACTACATTGAGTGCCAAGGACAGATGTTAATATTCTCTTCAATTGGAAATGATCATTGTCCAATACTTGGATGAAGTTTATATAGAGTAGTTGGAAGTTGTGTGTGGAGTCCGAGGACATAGGGGAAGCGCTAATTGAATATTTTTCGTCAGTATTCACATTGGAAAAAGACAATGTTGTCATTTTTTTTTAAAGAATCCCTAATGTATGGCAGCAGGCCCTTTGGCCCAACAATCCACACTGACCCTCCGAAGAGTCACCCACCAGTCCCATTTCTGTACCCTATATTTACCCCTGACTAATGCACCTAACGTACATGTCCCTGAACACTATGGACAATTTAGCATGGCCACAACACCTAACCTGCACATCTTTGGACTGTGAGAAGAAACCAGAGCTCTTGGAGGAAACCCCACAGACACAGGAAGAACGTGCAAACTCCACACAGACGGTCTCCTGAGGCTGGAATCGAACCCAAGTCCCTGGCGCTGTGAGACAGCAGTGCTAACCACTGAGCCACTGGATGATGCTGGCTAGCATGAGGGCACATAGCTTTAAATTAGGGGTGATTAGATATAAGACAGGTATCAAGTAGTTTCTTTATTCAGAGAGTAGTAGGGGCATGGAATTGACTGCTTGCAACATTGTAAAAACAATGACTGCAGATGCTGGAAACCATATTCTGGATCAGTGGTGCTGGAAGAGCACAGCAATTCAGGCAGCATCCGAGGACAGGCAAAATCGACGTTTCGGGCAAAAGCCCTTCATCAGGAATAAAGGCAGAGAGCCTGAAGCGTGGAGAGATAAGCTAGAGGAGGGTGGGGCTAGGGATAGAGTAGCATAGAGTACAATAGGTCAGTGGGGAAGGAGATGAAGGTGATAGGTCAGGGAGGAGAGGGTGGAGTGGATAGGTGGAAAAGGAGCTGGGCAGGTCGGACAAGTCAGGGGATCGTGTTGCTGGAGGTTAGAAACTAGGATGAGGTGGGGGAAGGGGAAATGAGGAAACTGTTGAAATCCACATTGATGCCCTGGGGTTGAAGTGTTCCGAGGCGGAAGATGAGGCGTTCTTCTTCCATGCGTCTGGTGGTGAGGGACCGACGGTGGAGGAGGCCCAGCACCTCCATATCCTCGGCAGAGTGGGAGGGGGAGTTGAAATGTTGAGCCACGGGGTGATTTGGTTGATTGGTGCGGGTGTCTCGGAGATGTTCCCTAAAGCGCTCTGCTAGGAGGCGCCCAGTCTCCCCAATGTAGAGGAGACCGCATCGGGAGCAACGGATACAATAAATGATATTAGTGGATGTGCAGGTAAAACTTTGATGGATGTGGAACATGCCCATCAACACTGAAGAAGCCAAGTACACCAATGCAAAGTATAAGGTTGAAACACTTGCAACCAACTTCGGCCTAGAACGTGGTTCAAGGGGATGTTCAATTTTGCTTTCCTAAAGTCCTTACAATTATAAATACCAATCTTCAGAAAATTAAGTTCACTGCTAATAAGCAACAGCCAACGGGACTGAATATTGCAAAGGTCCTGAGAACATCTTGGGCTGTAGCATTGAATGCACGCTCCAGAAATAGTCACAGCCACCAGCAAACTATTCTAGTACAATTACAGCATATGCATCCACCAAACAAATGTCGAAAAGTGTCCCAAGTATGTTCTGCCCACAAAATGGAGGGTAAGTCCAAAGGAATTTACTAGTTGGCAGCTAATTATCTCAGCTCCTAAATGATATTTATGAGAATTCCTCATGGTAGTGACCAAGATCCAACGAGATCTTCATCAATTACCTCTCTAATACAAGAGGAGAGTGGGGATATTTGCAGATGACTGAACAGTGTTCCATTTCATTCTCAGCTCTTCAAACAAAACAATCTGAAACTGCATGCAGTAAATCGAAACAACTTCAGGCTTGGGTTGATAAGTGAAAAGTTACAGCAAACTTTGTTTTAATCAACACCTTATGGACCAGCAATCTCAAACAGCAAAAATTATATACCCGATATATAGAAGTTTACTGGATTATCGCGATCTCAGAATAATCAGTTGAGAGTGAAAGTGAGAAGGCTTTCTGCTGGTAAGTTTTATTTAAGGGAAAGTTGCATTATTATTTAAATAAAGTATAAGAGTGATGTGCATACACCTCTGAATTACGCTTCTATTACTTAGTGCGTGTTTCTACGTTGATCATGTGGATCTCTTAATTAACTTGAATACTCGATCAACCAGCACATTCAAAGTGCCGGTTAATATAAAGTTTGCTATAGAACATTACAGTGCAGTATAGGCCCTTAGGCCCTCAATGTTGCACCAACCTGTAGAACAGATCTGAAGCCCGTCTATCCTACACTATTCCATTTTCATCCATATGTTTGTCCAACGAGCATTTAACTGCCCTTAAAGTTGGCGGGTCTACTAATGTTGCAAGCATAGACCCGCCAACTTTACGGGCAGTTAAATGCTCATTGGACAAACATATGGATGAAAATGGAATAGTGTAGGATAGACGGGCTTCAGATCCGTTCTACAGGTTGGTGCAACATTGAGGGCCGAAGGGCCTATACTGCACTGTAATGTTCTATAGCAAACTTTATATTAACCGGCACTTTGAGTGTGCTGGTTGATCGAGTATTCAAGTTAATTAAGAGATCCACATGATCAACGTAGAAACACGCACTAAGTAATAGAAGCGTAATTCAGAGGTGTATGCACATCACTCTTATACTTTATTTAATAATAATGCAACTTTCCCTTAAATAAAACTTACCAGCAGAAAGCCTTCTCACTTTCACTCTCAACTAATTACTCTGAGATCGCGATAATCCAGTAAACTTCTATATATCGGGTATATAACTTTTGCTGTTTGAGATTGCTGGTCCATAAGGTGTTGATTAAAACAAAGTTTGCTGTAACTTTTCACTTATCAACCCAAGCCTGAAGTTGTTTCGATTTACTGCATGCAGTTTCAGATTGTTTTGTTTGAAGAGCTGAGAATGAAATGGAACACTGTTCAGTCATCTGCAAATATCCCCACTCTCCTCTTGTATTAGAGAGGTAATTGATGAAGATCGTTGGATCTTGGTCACTACCATGAGGAATTCTCATAAATATCATTTAGGAGCTGAGATAATTAGCTGCCAACTAGTAAATTCCTTTGGATTTACCCTCCATTTTGTGGGCAGAACATACTTGGACACTTTTCAACATTTGTTTGGTGGATGCATATGCTGTAATTGTACTAGAATAGTTTGCTGGTGGCTGTGACTATTTCTGGAGCTTGCATTCAATGCTACAGCCCAAGATGTTCTCAGGACCTTTGCAATATTCAGTCCCATTGGCTGTTGCTTATTAGCAGTGAACTTAATTTTCTGAAGATTGGTATTTATAATTGTAAGGACTTTAGGAAAGCAAAATTGAACATCCCCTTGAACCATGTTCTAGGCCGAAGTTGGTTGCAAGTGTTTTCAACCTTGTACTTTGCATTGGTGTACTTGGCTTCTTCAGTGTTGATGGGCATGTTAGTGCTGAATTAGCCAATCTTTACTAATTGAACCATGGGTCAATAAAGAGTGTAGGACAACATGCCTGCAGCAGCACCAGATATCTGGTCAATTAACAACAGAGGACTACTTGCATGCCAGTCAGTGGAAGCAGCATGCAATAGACAGCTAAACGATCCTGTGACCCTTGGGCCTGATCTTAGTCTGTCATCCTATGCTGGTTGACAATTAAATAATTAACAGGATGAGGATTCTGTGTGAATATCATTGCCCTCCGTTATGGGGAAGCCCAGTGCAAAAAACTAGGCAAGAAAAAGTGTTAATCAGAAGTGTTGAATGAATAATCTATCTTGGCTGCTTTTTGAATATATACAATGCATAATCCTCTTCCATTTTTAACCCTTACTACCAGGGACCATTCCCTCTGCCAACTTCCTTGTTACGTCCATGCCCACTACAAACCCACCCTCCACTCCCGGCACCTTCCCCTGTCACCACAAGAAGTGCAAAACCTGCGCCCACCCTTCCCCTATTACCCCCATCCAAGGCCCCAAAGGATCCTTCCACATCCAACAGAGATTTAACTGTACTTCCACACATATCATTTACTGTGTCTGTTGCCTCTTGATGTGGTCTCCTCTACATTGGGAAGACAGGACTCCAACTTGCAGAACGTTCCAGAGAACATCTCTGGGACAGACAGAGTAAACAACCCCACTGCTCTGTGGCCAAACACTTTAACACCTTCCCCACCCCCCAATTCCGCCCAGGATATGCAAGTCCTGGGTCACCTCCACAGTCAAATTCTAGCCATCCGCCTGGAGGAAGAAGGCCTCATTTTCTGCCTTGAGACCGTCCAATGACATGGGATCAATATCAATTTCACCAGGTTCCTCATTTCCCTCTTCTCCCCCCCCCCCCCCCGACATTATCCCAGATCCAACCTTCTAACTCTGCACCGCCCTCTTGAACTGTCCTACCTGCCCATCTTCCTTCACACCGATCTACTCCAAACTCCTCTCCGACTTATCACCATCACCTTTACCTACCAATCGCTTTCCCAGTTACCTTTCCCCCACCCCCATTTATCTCTTAGACCCTTTGGGTCATCCTCTCATTCTGATGAAGAGCTCATGCTCACAAAGTCGACTCTCCTGCTGTATGGATGCTGCCTGACTAGCTGTGCTTTTCCAGCAACATACTTTTCAACTCTGCTTTTTGAAGTCTCCACCATCGCAGATTCTAGCCTTCAGGCATTTCACTTCATTCACGTAATATCAAAAAAAAACTTCAACAACTGGATGCTGTAAAGACATTGACACCTGTTGGACATGTTTCAGCAATAGTACTCAAAACATGTTCCAGTGTAATTAGATGACTAGCATTTATCTCGCAACATGGAAGTACTTTGTTTATAAAAAATAAGTCAAATCCAACTTGACCAAATTATCACCACATCAGGGATCCTTGGAAAAACTGAAACCAATGCAAATCAGATGAAAATTCTGCTCATTGGATTCATCCCTAGAACAAAAGGTGATGTTTGTGCTTTCTTGAGGTCAAACATCACCACCACAGGATATTATTATCCCCTAGATAGGGACAGATCCTCGGATACTGATGCATCCTATATCCCTGTACAAAAAGATCAGGGAACTATCCAGGCTTGGACTGATAAATGACATTTGTGCTACGCAAATGCCCTGACCAGAATCCAGTATTGACCCTTAATTACAATGACATTATTATTATTCAATCTCTCCTGAACAACATCCTGAGTTACCATTAACCATGAACTGAACTGGATCAGCTGTTTAAATGATGAAGACAGTGGTTCAAATTCCTCTCCTGACTTCCCAAAATCAATCTACTGTCTACTAGGCTCAGTACAGGATTGTGAAATAATATTTTCTGCCTGCCTGCTTAAGTGTAGTTCCAAAAACATTGAAAGTTTGCTGTTATGCAGAACAAAGTAGCACATTTGATTTGCACATCATACACCATCTATATGATTCAATATCTGACCAAGATTCCATTTAGAGCACCTTTCAAACCCATGATCTCAACTACTTAGAATGACCTGGGCAGCAGATGCATGTGAGCATCATTACCTGCAAGTTCCCTTCTGAGGCAAACACCTATTCTGTCTTAAAACTAAAACACTGTTCCTTCACTGTGGCTGGTTCTAAATCCTAGAACTCCCTCCCTAACAGCACTGTGTATATCTTACCCCTTACCTCAACTCTAGCAGCAACTCATGAAGGCACCACCTTCTCAAGGGCAGTTGGAAATAGGCAATAAAAGTGCCTGCATCCAGTAAGCAAATGACAAAAACTTACCTATGACTAAATATTCAACATTTTCTGTAATGTTGCTTTAGGTGGCTTGGTGTCAAATTTTATTCATTAAAGCAGAGCTTTAGAACAATGTATTAAAGGTGCTATAAAAATGCAATTGGCAATAATCTTTGAGCCTTCTTGCCAAAATATTCATGATATGGTTTTATGGCAATGTAACTAATTTATATCAAATAGCTGCTTATACCACATTAACTTTTAACAATTTATTTTCCTGCAGCTTTTTAATCAGTGTATACTCTGAGTTTTCTTTCTATTAAATTCCTTTCCAGCCTACATAATTTAATTTCTGGAGCAGGACAATGAATAAATTCTCAAATAGTAAAATTAATTTGGGATCCCCTCAGGTAAAGCACTGAAGTAGATATTCTATGCTATAACTACTTTCTGTGAAATATATACCAAATGAGAATGAATTTTCATCTGGATTTTGAGAAGTGGCAATCTCACGTAGACTGCTGCTCCGGCCTTCCTTTATTTCCAAAAGCTCTACATTTCTGTGAGAAAATTCTGCTCAGTGCTCCCTCAGCAATGTGTAGATGTACTTCCATTCTGACAGTTCTTTTGTAGCATAGTACATTCAGAGGCAAACCATGCCACTTTTCAATAGCTGTCAGTTGCTGTATTTTGAAATTTGAAGCTGCAGTCAAACCACAAGTGCATTAGACATGTGTGTGCTGATAAGGTGCCTCATAAGTAGGCGTCACCTGGATACTGGGAAAGAATGTCAGTTGGGGAGCAGATAAATTTCCAGGGAGGCAATGACCCAGAGGTATTATTGTTAATCCAGAAACCCAGGTAATGTTCTGGGGACCTGGGTTCCAATCCCACCACATCAGCTGGTGAAATTTGAATTCAGTAAAAATCTGGAATTAAGAATGGATTGTTGGAAAAAAAACCCACCTGGTTCACTAATGTCTTTTAGGGAAGGAAGCTGCCATCCTTACCCGGTCTGGCCTACATTTGGCTCCAGATCCACAGCAATGGTTAATTGCCCTCTGGGCAATTAAGGATGGGCAATAAATGCAGTCTGATTTCATTGTATAGTTAGTCAGGAGTTAGACTATTTAGTAATCTATCATTTCCTGGGATGTAATTTGTCACTCATACTTCCTTTGAAATCTTAATTTTCCACATTTCTTCCTCTTTATTCTGCTGCCTTAGCTTAACTTGTTCACTTATCAGTTTTGCATCGTTGTAATGACTGTTAAGCAAACCATACGATTATTTTTCTCACTATAAAGGCTAGCAATCAATAACGCAGTCAACCTACTACTATTGCAAACCATGTACAGTCATTTCCTTCCTAAACACCATGTAGATCAAGTTTACATCACAATCTGTTATTTAACATTGACTTCTTTGTTTATTTTAGCAGCCATTGTATTCAATGTAGCATTTTAATGTGCTAACCCTCGAACACTAAATTTTTTTGAAATTAAAATAATTTTCCTTTTTTCTCAAATAAGTTACTCAATGCGTAACCATAATGGACAAATTTTGAATAACTGGAGAAGAGAAAATGTTTTAGATTTCTTGTTACCCTGAAATCCATCAAGGATAATAGATGTATGATGAATCATCTGCCATGCGCATGAAGTAGGTACTTTGTGCATCTGGTTTTCAGTACCAGATATCCAATGATATGGAAGTCTGATGTAATTGTGCTTGATATACATTAGATATGAGTGTCACTGCTCCTTTTATAAATTTACTATGCTAATCAAAGTGCACTTGTATTCTGATGATTTCAAGCCCTCTAGAGTTGCTTGCTTGGCAGTTTTGAATTCAATGAATGCTAAGACAACACTTGTGATCTCAAATTGTCAATCCAACTGTTTTGTTTAAGCTTTATTCAGATAGACCTCAAACCTATTCGAATATAGGACTGCCTCTGAACTCCGAACACTCTGGACATTATAAGCTCAATAAATGTATGTCTAAGATGGTCAAATAGACCTTTTGGACAACTTGTAAAATTTGGCTTGAGGTAGTACCGGAGTGATAGTATTGCCCTTCTGGATTTTTAGCAATATCATTTGGCTACCAATGATTTTTGACACCTAGGTGTTAAATCTGGAATGCTTTTGATTTTCTCCAAAGCTATTATTGATTTTTGTTTTGAATAAATATATATATTTTGATATGTACTTAATGATTGTAGCTTCTTTTCCTATACAGTATTTGAACAAAAGGTGTTGAAGAAACTATATTCTTCACCACCTCCTGAAAGGAAAATACCGGAAGCCCTGACAACAACCTTTAGGGCAGAAAAAGAACAGGATAAGGAAAGAAGCAAAAGTACTGGTGATTCAAAAGGTAACTAGATGGAAAATATTTCACAAAACAAATGAACTATGGTTGACCCCTTTGTGTACAGTACCATTAATGTGTTTCACAGTTTTGCAACTGAGGTTTACTTGACAGCACTGCTGAGACACCACATCCCTTTCGATGCAAGCTGGTCTATTATGGCCCAGCAGCTTTCCAATTTAGTTGTTAATATTCCAGCACATGTAACACATGTATCTTGATGGAACTGCTGATTGAAATTTAAAACAGCAGAATAAAAAAATGGATAAATAGTTATCTGCCAACTTCAGAATCAACACAAGCATTCAATGTATATGGTGGACCCACTGTTTAGACTTGTATACAGAAGTTAATTTCTATATATTAAACTTAATATATATTATGAAAACAGCTGGATTTTTGAATGATTTGAGCTACTATATTGATTGTATTTGTGGGAAGTATATTCAAAGTTTATTCACTCAATCTTAAAATTATATTTGCAAAGTGGGGATGGTTTTTAGATAAAATATTCCTAAGAACTGGTCAAGACCAGACTGCCAGTAATGGGGAATAAAAACTGAGCACAGTCCAAAGATGTGCAGGTTAGATGAATTGGCCATGTTAAACTGCCCGTAGTGTTAGGTGCATCAGTCAGGGGTAAATGTAGGGTAATGGGTTTGGGTGGGTGTGATAATGGTTCAGTGTGGACTTGTTGGATTGAAGGGCCTGTTTCCACACGGTAGGGAATCAAATCTAATCTAATCTTCTGAGAAGGTGAAAGTAAAGGAAATGCAAGAGACTCCTGAGAGTGTTATTTTTAAATGTTAGTACTGTACTAAATACTTGGTACAAAGTCAATAATTTGTTAGTAGCTACAAATAGGCAATTTTAGTGTTTAAAACAATTCCTCAAAGATAGAAATTCAGGAGCGCTGCTGAATGTTGAACAAAATTGATTACCTCTTCTTGACTGATCTTGAAGAGGGGTTTGGTTAACTCGGTTGTCCGCACAGCTGTTTAAGATGCCAACAGCGTGAGTTAATTTTCTGTACAAGCTAAGGCCACCATGAAGTCCCCTCAACAGCCTCCCCACATTTGAGCATTGTAACCCTCGGATGAAATTCATCACCAATCTTGACTCTAATCCAGGAACAGCTGGTGGTCCTTTAGGATTATGGTGACTCCACTTAATGGTGATCCTGAGCACCATCTGTTGCCTTTCAACAATCTGAATAAAAACAAATGGGTGTATGGGCCTTTAGAGAGAGAAGGTGATCAATCAGAAATCATAGTGATGACCAGAGCCAACAGTGTATGAAAGATTAGGACCCAGATAAAAAAATGTTCCAAAAAGGTCATTCGTAGTATTGGACAGAATGACTAAATAAATCACTCGACATCCAGAGTCCAGGTTTAGATTACTTACCGTGTGGAAACAGGCCCTTCGGCCCAACAAGTCTACACTGCCCCGCCGAAGCGCAACCCACCCATACCCCTACATCTACCCCTTACCTAACACTGCGGGCAATTTAGCATGGCCAATTCACCTGACCTGCACATCTTTGGACTGTGGGAGGAAACCGGAGCACCCGGAGGAAACCCACGCAGACACGGGGAGAATGTGCAAACTCCACACAGTCAGTCGCCTGAGGTGGGAATTGAACCCGTGTTTCTGGCGCTCTGAGGCAGTAGTGCTAACCACAGTGCCACCGCGCTGCCCACTTCCAGCATCAAAGAACTTTTTGAAATTGCACAGGTGGGAAGAAACCTTTGGGAGTCGTAAGCTTCTTCAATGAACAAAGAAATGATATGTACTTGTATACATTTGTTTTCAGACCACATTTGGCAATTACAGACCAATCATTTTATTAATTAATTACATGTGCAATCAAATTAATCATGTGACTGTGATCAGTGATGGGCAGCCTTATGGGCAACCCTTGGTCTTCCATGATCTCATGATGTTTATAAGACGCCTTTATCTCTATCCTTGGGATTTTCACAAAGCATGCTGTATTTAACCATATTCCAATACCGCTGACTCCTGCACCTGCAATTCAGTCCTCCCTGCTAGTAGTGTGGGGGCCCTTACTGTCTTAGGCTGCCTTTTCCATGAGATTTTTAGTGGAATCGCTTTCATGCTTATTGTGGGTTTCTTTTAAGGTTACATGTGTATATATATTCAAAATATGTAACAAATTCAAAATCTATAACTTTGCTTATCTGGAAATCAAAACTAAAGTAAATCTTTTTGTGATGGATCATAGACGGTAAATCAGATATGGAATTGTTCTATCAGCATACTTTAGTGTGTCCATAGCCACTTGTCTCTGTATAAAAACCACACTGCTTGTTTAATTTTGTTACCTTGGATATATTCTATGTACAAAGCTACATTTGTCCTACTTATGGTTTAATTTGAAACCACTCTAAACAACTGTTCTGAGCTAACTGAAAATCACATTCATCCAATTTGTGCTGCTTGCAAACATAAGCAGCCCCAACAGTTAGCATAATAGTCGAATAGTAATCTAGTGAAGAGTAATATCAATTTTGCATTCTAGCTAGTGCAGGACAAACCAGGTTAGGAAGGTAAATGTGCAGCTTGAAACCAAGTGAGAGGACAGAACGCTTTTAATTTCTGACACACCGTAGTAAATATATCTGAACAGTTAGAACCTGTATCTTTGCAGGAAAAAGATAATTGGTGGTGTGGCGCAGGAGGTATTAAGTTAATGCAACAGTTGATGGGAAAGAAGCACTGGTAAGCAATATGGGTAACTTGGAAGTGAAAATAAGCCTTTAGGTACATTGATAGCAAGCGGAGAGAGTATTTAAAAGAAAGTAAATAGAATAAGAATGTTTTAAAAAAATTAAAAATGTAAATATAAAAGCAGAATTCAAGGCAAAGTGATAATAAAGAAAAAAATCAGAACAAATCTTTTATTTAAATAGAATTTACCAGCTGGTACGAAAAAGTAGTTTTGCAGAATTGTCTAAGTATTCCTAGTTGCAAAAGTTTCAAATAGAATAGAATAAGAAGATATATAGTAGTTCTTTGTGTTTGGTAGAAAAAAAAAGAATAATAGATCTGCCAACCGTGGGAAAGAGTATTGACATTTCTGGATGAATTGGTTCAGGATCTGTAAAATTATAATTGTTAAATTTTAAGAATCCAAAAATAGGGAGTGTAGTAAAAATGGTTATGATCTTATGTGACCAAGGTTAGGTTTATTTTGCAATGGCTTCAGGGTGATTTTCTTTGACAGTGTGCAGTTGGTTGAAAAGTAAACAAACAATGCTTAATCTTATTCCGTGTGTTGAAGTGGTACTTGTAGTCAGTTTAAAGGGAAGGGAACATTTGGGGATTGGCAAACAACATTCAATGTTGGAACAGAAAAACAAAGCTGGAGAGACTCAAAACATTGTATGAAAAATGAATATTTGAACAGCTGAAGTTGAAGACAATTGATCAAAAATAGTCATGTGTTTAGATATTAGAAAAGTACTGTAAATCTGTAGAAAAGGAGAATGAATCCGGAGGTAATGTCAGCCCTTGTGCTTGTCTAATAAGTTTGAGATTCCTGTTCCCTGTTTACCCCCTTCCAGGGGTTGTATGGAGAATGAGCAAACTGCCCATAGTCCATGATACAAGGAGCCATTCAAGAGGGGAGAGAAAAGAGAAATGTACTTGTAATCAAGCAAAGTATACTTAGTGTATTTGATGCTGTTCTCTGTGGCCAGGATCAAGAGTCCTGAAGGCTGTCTTACCTCCCTGGAGCCCAAGTTCACAATATGTCATCTGGGCTGCTGACGAGCTTGGAGTGGGTGAAGAAAGATCCAGTTGAGGGAGTATGAGCATCTTGGGTTAAATAGAAAAGCGGTACCAAAACGATACTGAGCCACAAGCAAATTGGAACAGAGTCAACAAGATTAAAGAGGTAAACGCATTCTCAAAAATTGGTGTGTGATGAACAGGTAAGAATTCATGAGGCATTGGCAGTAGTACTGGGGAAGGAGATAGCTGTACAGATGAGAGGGCTTAGCAGAAGTTCTTAGAAGTTTCCAGGACAAGCAATAGGATAGAGCATAGGGAAAGGTTCAGGCATCTAATTTAAAGCATAGTGGACAAATATGAGAAAGGGGACAGTTGATGCAGGACTGAGAGCGTTGGATTTAAATCGATATTGTATACAAATCTAGATAAATACTGTAAAATCATAGTTGTTTAAGCAAAATGTAATTTAAAGTACTAATATAAAGAAATCACTACAAAAAGGTGTTGCACTCTTTTACATAGGCAATGCACAAATTAGGCCCGTAAACCAGAAAGTCTATACAGTGAGCCTGCCGCCTTCTGGGAATGAAGTGTGCACAACTAGATTAAATGAACAGCATGTATGTCAAGATTCAAGTGAAGAATCGGAAGGTAAGAATAGCATCAGTTTCAAAGAAAGAGTCCTGGAGAAACACAGCCAGTCTGGTAGGATCTGTTGAAAGAAGCAGAGTTAATGTTTGAAGTCCAGTGACCCTTTGTTAGAATAGTCTGACCCTGCACAGTCTGATTTTTCTCAGCCGATGCTGCTAATTTTTATAACAGATTTCCAACATTTGCCTTCTTTGTTTATGTAATGGCATCAGTTTGTTCTTTTTCAAAACATTTTTTAAAAACAAGCAGTAATTATTTAAACCATTCACAACATGTGGGCATCACTAGGCAGGCCAATATTTATTGCACATCACTAATCGCCTGGGGGGGCAGTTGAGAGTCAACTGCATTGCTGTGGCTTGGAATCGCAACTAGGCGAGACTGGGTAAGGCTGACAGATTTCCTTCCCTAAAGGACGTTGGTGAACACATGGGTTTTTCCTGACAGTTGATAATGATTTTGTGGTCATCATTAAGCACTTAATCCCAGATTTTTATTGTATTTAAATTCTTATCATTTGCTGTGGCAGGATTTGAGTCTGTTTCCTATAACATTATTTGTGCCTCTGGCTTAATAGTCTAGTAATAATATCACTAAGTCATGCCCTTACCTGCAAATAGTGATGTCAGGTGTCTGCAGCTCACTCAAACAAATTTGTATCTCAAAGATGTGTTGGGTAACAAATATTAATTTTTTTAAAAAAAATTATCGTCCAAAAAGAGCAGCCCTTTTTGTCTTGCTGCCTCTAGTTGTTTCAGTGAATTGGGTTCCTGCACTGGAACATTGTTTTGGGCATCTCTGTAGTAAATGCTTATAATTATCCAGAGTTGGTTCTTTGTGAAGCTTAAGCCTGTTCAAGTGTCCAGCCATCTTTCATATATTTTATTAGGTACTTAATTTGTCCCATTGAGTATCTTGTTTCTTCCTATATTAAAATTTTATATTTAATACCAATTTTCAGTGCCGTAAAGTACATGAATGTTCATCTCATTGATTTCATAATCAGTGTTGAGATCAATACATTTTTTCACTATTAAGAAAGAGGGAGATTGCAAAAGATGAGTTCAGAGCGTAAGTTGTAAATATTGGAATCGTTGCTACTTCAACTACTATTTCAGGCAATGAGCTCCATATACTCTGCACCCTCTTGGTGGAATACCCCTGAGTGATTGAACCCTTTAGAAAGGGAAAAGTTAATTCCTATAGATTAATTCCTCTCCCTATCTATGCCCTTTATGGTTTTATATACCTCAATTGGGTCCTGTTTCTTCTTGCTCTTTCTATTGTGCATGCATGCCTGCCCTCTCTCTCCTCCATGGCTTCTCTACCCAATTCCTCTTCGATTTCTCTACTCAAAAGCAAATCTAGGCAATGAAGTATTATAACTGAAATGTTCTGGCCCAGATAGCGTCATGGGGAACCTTCTCTGCAACTTCTCAATCTTTGTATATTATGCGTCATAACATAGTGATAAGCATCAGATATGTGGTTAACCACCCTATGAACGATCCTGTTCCTGTTGCCTTCAAGGTCAAGCACAAGGTCCTGTTGATCTGCAGTACAGTCCAGGATATATTAATATATATAAATTAAAATATTAAAAGTATGTAAATCAAGAAAATGTCTCTGACTTGCATGTTGCATGTTATAATATATTTATTATGTATAAAGTTTATTTCTGGTATCTGCAAACATTAAGTACAGTTGAATGTTTAGTAATCTGGCAATAGACAGTTATTCATTTTTTGAGGTTATCTATTTCAACTAAAGCATTTTCAATTACAGAAGAAGATTTTTCACAAAAATTTCCAAGAAAACGTAAGAGAAGAAGAAAACTCAATAGCTCATTGCTTGACCACATCAAGAAAAATGTGCCCTCTGTGCTTCAACAGCCAGAAGATGTAAAAAACGGCACCTTGAACACCCTGCATTTAGATTCTGCAAAGTCTGGAGCAGAAGCATTAACCAAAAACAGGAAAAGAAAATTGAAAAAGAAACGACACAAAGAAAGGTTGAAGGCTGCTGGGCTGGCACCCCGAGCCACAGCTGTAGAATTCATGTATCAACCAGCAGAGGGCAGCAGTGAAGAAGATGCTGCTGAGAGTGAAGAAAGTTTGAGATTATTAAGTTCTTAAATGCAGTGTACGAATTGTTTCGGTGATGGTGCTTTTCTGCCATTCCTTAACATAATAACCTGGAATGCCATCTTTCCTGGCATTTATTGCCCCTGCCCTCCTAAAACCTATTTTTTTTAAAAAATCTGGCTTCTCCTTTAAGTTTGATGAGATGGATCTACTGTAATGAGAGTTCAGTCAGCAACTTAAAAGAAAGTTGCAGCCTAACTGGATGCTTTTTATAAAACAAAGTTTCTTTTGTCTTCAGATTTATGCTTTTCTTTAAGTTGAAAGCAAAATGATTTAATATTGTGAGTACCTTTTTTGTTCAGTTGCTTGAGAAAATGTCCATTTTCTTAAACACATAAATGTCTGGCTTCCAGCTGTCAAATTAAGTCTTTGCTGTATCTGAACTTGTTTGTAATAATCTTAGCAGCCTATAAAGGTACAAAGTGTTCCTCTGACATATGAAATAAAAAACAGCATTATGTTAACTAGGTTAAATGAACATTGGAACAATTATAACACTGTGAAATCATTCATTTAATGTACAGAATGTGTTATAATGCTGAATCTGTTCCTCCACCTGACATGAATATCACCAAATCAAGAAGTAACCACCAAAGTCAAAGTTATTGGAGAAAAAATATTTTTTTTTAGAAAATTCAGTGGCTCTTTTGGGAATGCAAAAGGATGATGTGGCTTTTTTTCTCTTAGTTCTTTATTGCTATCATTCCAGAATCATTGGCTGGGACTTTTATACTTATTTTCATTGATTATACAGACAACCAACAAGTGACCAGCTTGAGATTGGAAACCAAATTTGAGCTATTGTGAATCAGAGCCCATGCCTATTGTCTTGTGTGTCTAGAAACTACAGAATTATTGTCTTGATGTTAAGGAAGCATTGTTTTGATGATGTACAGTGGATGATGCCTTTTTATATTAAAAGAAAGTACCAATTATTTATGTTCCAACTTCCAAAATTGCTCAATTTTATTTACTCTAAAACTGGCACTGTACTTTTGATCTTGGAAATTACGAATGAAGTTCTGCAGAATTTTGAATAGGGAATTATGTCATTTTCTCATATTCTACATCTTGGTTGTTGTTTTACACAATGTTAACAGATTTATAATTGCTTTGAAGGAATTCAAGGTAATTGCTGTGATGACTCCTGGTCTGTACTTGCCGCTTTCAGTAATTCAAAGTGTTTGAAGAATATTTAAGGAACAGTGGATTCTAATAAATGAACTTTGAATGGTTCACTACTTGCTGAGTGTATTGTTGGACAAATATTGGTTCCTAAGAAATGCAGCCTTACAAATCCAAGTGAAATTGAGATTTAATTTACCTTCTGATTTTGTTCCCAGTCCTACACACGTGGTAAAAAAAATTTGTAGGAGATATTTTGATTTATGTTGGGTTTTCAATAGAGAGGAGCACTTGTGCAGCAACAAGCCTTTATTGAAATAGCGTTTGTAAAATGGGGGAGCTATTAGTTTCGCATTGGCAGTGAAATAAGGCTGACCTTATTAAAATATTGTCTCTTAGTTTCTTTGTATTTCCGATTTCAAACCATTCAGTTGGTAAACTCTGATTCTTCTGTGTGTCTATTATAAATGTTGACTGCTTATTCTGAGACTATGATTCCTAGTTTCACGCTCTCCACTCAGGGGGGAATAAATTCTCAGCATCTGCTTATTTAAGTCTGAAAGAACAATGGGAGTTTGATGCCAGATATTGTACATTTCATCTTCTGACAGAGTTTGAAGAAAATAGTAAATAATAAATATTGTCAGTGTAGTTCTGTCCACTGATGCACACCAATTAAACAGAATTACTTTAATTTTCCATCAGTAAGACTTCTAGATTGGTCTCCTTATACTTAAAATTGATATAGTTGAAGTTTTAACTGAGTTTTTAAAAAGCAAGAAGAAAGCAAATTGTCCAGTGCCTTTGGCAGACATTTTAGAGATAATAAAACATTTAAATTTTAAGACATAAGAAAAGAACGGACAAGAAGATTCATTGTTCCTTTCAGAAATCGGTGTCTCTTATTCAAGGTGATCTGTCCCATTATATGGTTGTAAGCTCTTCTGTTGTACAGGTAATGGTCTTAAATATTATTGCTACAAGATTTAGTTTAGAATACTGTGTTCTGTAGCTGTGATTATATTTAATAAATCTTGCATTTATGTAGCACTTTACACAATCTTGGTGTGTTACAAGTATCTTGAAGCCAAATAAATACTTTTGAGGCTTGGTCATTGTTGTAATGGTGCAGTTTTTCATTTAGCATCTCATTCCCATGCAAATGAGGTATTAACCAAATATTCTAAATTTTAATGGCTTTCCATGTTTCCAGGGTTCTTTCTCGACTAGATTTCCCACTAAAAGTTTCCATAGATGCTGCATAATCCTGTTACTCCTATTATTACTGATCCTTGCAACAACCAGAGATATGTATACCTAATAAGGCAGTAATAGCTGAATCATTTGAAGATAGTGAATTTTACTGTATGTTGCCAAAGGTATCCCAACTTTACAAAGAAACATGGATGGAGATGCAGAAATATACTATAAAGCGTTAGTTGCACAGAATCCATCTGTAAACCTTAAATACGTAATGGTACATATAGTGAAATGTCTTGTTTGCCCCTTGTCAGTGAAGTATAGAGAATGGGGCAGCATCAGGATGTAGTCAATGTTACTTAATTCTCATGCTGTAACAGGTCAGATTTTGCCTTTCATTTTATCAATAAAAGCAAGGGTTTCAGACTTAGTCTGCTCAAAACTAATCCAGTAGCATGCTCAAATACAGGAGGAAATAGATCTTTTAATAGATGGAAATAAATGAGATGGGCATTTGTGCTCCATGCATGCTAGATTGTCACTATTACAGGTAGTTCTCAGCATGCATTCCAGGAACACAATTTGCTTATAATGTCACTGAGGAATTAAGGAACAGTATTTTCAAGATATGCTCACAATAGCACGATTCCAGCAGTGATCATTTCATGTGCTTTGTTCTGCACGTGTGCTGATATTTGCGCCAAAGTCTCCATGCTGTCCACGCATGCATCGATGCCAGCGTCAGTCTTTGTGTTGACGTGCACGTGGCGGTCAGCTGCCAACAGAACAGTGGTCTGAGAGCAGCTTTCTGCGAGAGATACATTGAGCAGCCTCCTGTGAAAGGTACAGTACTCTGGGATTATTCCTTTTTTTGAAAAAAATAGAAGGCATAGTGACGAGAATCTTAGCAAGAAGCGTCCTGGTGATAAAATTGTGGGTGGTGAATGCAAAAGAAAGGCTATAACACTGGAAGACAGACAAGATATGAAGCATTTTGAGCATAAGGAGAGGATATGTGATATAGCTCACTTACCAGGAATGAGAGAGTTTACTTTATGCATCATGATGACCCTCCGTCCCTGCATTAACAATACTTTGAAATGTACTGTGTTAAATTTACTTTGGTGTCATTGATATGATTTATACTTTAATTCAGGCTATGCTATACTTTGTGTTAGACCTTTGGGTGATTTTTGAGCGAGCTTGAGTGCTATTTTCTGCTGCTCTGCCCCAACGCCACTTTTCCCATCGGCCCCATTAATTATATTAAGCGATTTTCTATTAAGTGAGGTTTTGCTGGAATGCGACAACAGCATTATAGGAAAACTACCTGTACTAGCTTCTAAAGGTTGTAACGATGCAGGTGGAGATTTTTATGTAAATTTTATTTTATTAAATTTTAAATATTTTTGTTCATGTTTGGGAACCCTTGCAAGAAAGGTTACAGTCTGCTTTGTATTCTGCTAATAGATTACTAATACATCTAATATACCAGACTAGAAATGTGTCAAGGATAATACTTGCTTTACTTCCATATAAAAGTCATGGAATTTACAAGGTCATTTTTGTTAAGTACAGGTTGTTCTGCTATAATGTGCAAATTCACTGTGATGACCTGGGGACACTTCCTAAAATGCAAATTTTTAAAGCGGGTATTGGTTATAACGTGCTTTCAGCTCCTTTAGCTTTAAATGGTGCTGCCAGTACACAGTTTTCTGAGAACACTAGGTTGTACAAGAATGGGACTACTGCGTAATAGCAGAACCGATCACATTCCAGAAAACTGAATGATTCATAAATATATTGTCTTCCATAAAATTGGCACTAATACAAAATCTAACAGTCACAGTAAAGAGTGAAATTAACTTTTAGATCTTGTGAATTATTGTTGAAACTGCTGCCTGCCAATGTCTTGCCAGAAGTATTTTAGTGTGAATCGTGTACTGTCATAAATTCTCTATTTTGTTAACGAACACATAGTAACAGTAATTTTTCCAGGCTTTAAGGCCAGCTTCAAAGATAGCTGGGTTCTGTCTCACTCTGCTTCTCTGCCTAAATAAAAGGTAATAACTGTAGGTAGCTGTGGAAGCAAAGTGCACATATTATGAGCCAAGCAAAGATTTCTTTTGTATCTGAAACTATAGTGAGAAATTCTTAAAGGCGTAGATTATGTAGTCACCATATGTAACTAATACTGTAGTGAAAAATGGCTTGTCAAGTTGCTGTTAGAACTAAATTAGCTAATAATTTTAACTTAGACTTAGTATTATTACTATGAGCTCTGCAGTCGTAGAACATGCTAAAGTGCTTCCCAAAGTATTAACAAACAAAATTGGACAGGAGACAAATAGGATATCGGGGCTTGGAACAATGAAGTTAGTCTAAGAGGTGATTTCTAAGGAAAATATTAAGCAAGAGAAAAGGGAAGGGTTTTCAGTATTTGTGGATGAGACAGTGAAAGGTACTGCTGCCAATGACAAAGCAATGGAAATCAGGAATGTACCAAGACCAGAATTGAAGGGGCACATTAGCCTTGTGATTGGAGATGATTTTAATGAAGGAAGCAACAAAGTCATTGAGAGATTTGGAAACTGGATTGAGAATTGGATAGTATAATTTTGAATCAATTTGTGTTTGAAGCCAAATGAAAAAGTATTGGATAGTCTGGTCAAGTGATAAAGGCATGGGTAAGGATTTCAGCATCACATAATACATTTAAGGATGGAGAGGCATCCTCTCTACAAGGATGGAAAAGGCCAATATTACAGAAACACGTGGGTGGCCTTGGCAGTGGAAAAGGTATGGGCTCATAAACTCAGTTCAGTTAACTATGATGGCACTGTCACTATTAGTTTGGCTGAGACTCAGAAAATCGATCATAAAACATGCGGAATGAACTTCCTGAGAAAGTTTTGGATATGGGCACAGTTACAACATTTAAAAGAAACTTCGATAAGTGCATGAATAGGAAATCTTTCAAGAGATTTGGGCCAGGAGCAGGTAGGTGGGTCTCATTTAGTTTTGGAATATGTTTGGCATGGACAGGTTCTGTTTCCCTGCTGTAAGACTCTGACTCTAGGAAAGGCATGGACTTGTGTGTTATTGAGGGAATTTCTGTTTGTGCAATATTGGATGTCATGCGAGCAAGAGACAAATCAGAACAAGGGGTGATATCAGGTAAGATCATGATGAGGTAAAACTAGTTGTAATCAGAGTATCTGTACACTTGTGTGTTTTCAAATTAGAAATAAGGGGGATTGTGTCAGAGGTAATGGCGCAAAAAGAGAAACCATTTCAGGTGATTTTTTTAATTATGATTAGATGTCCCACACCTTTGGAGGTGTAGGAAGTGGTCTGGTCAACTGTCAAAGACTAGATAGTTTGAGAAGGATAGTTTGTTTTCCATTCATAACAGTTCTCAATTTATTCAACATATAAATAAGTAATAATCTTTACAAATCAAGCTGATGTGTGAATGTATTTTGGACCAGAAATTTGGCTGCTTCTAATAGTGCCTTTCTTGCATGCCTTTTGCATCTTCTGATTTATTTTCTGCCCAACATCTTGATTACTACTAGGAGACTACTATCGGGGTCTTTCATCCTTTGCAGTTCTTCAACTCTAATTACACAGATTCTACAATTTATATCACTTCTTGGTATTAGTTTAGTTCTGTTTCTTACTAACAAGGCAACCCCACCCTCTCTGCCTGTCTGTCTGTCTGTCTTTCAATAGGGTGTATTCCCTTAGATGTTTAGTTCCCAGTGCTGATTCCCTTCCAGTCATATTTTTTGTGTTGCCCACAACATAGTATTCATTAATTCAATCTGCACTACACACTCATTTACCTTGTTTTGTGTGGTGCGTGTATTTATGTACAGTGCCCTCAGTCCTGCATTGATTGCCCCCTTCTCTCAGTTATTTTAGATGGAGATCTTGAACCGCACAAATTTGTCATTGGAGTTCATCTACGTAATGTATCATTCATTATCATTTACATTCACTATATAATTAAGCCATAGACCATAAGCCTTTGTGACAAATCCCCTTTCGGTAAGCATTCTCGACATAAAACTAAGTCTGTAAAATGGCAACACTGTAACCAAATACAGAAGGTTCAAGACTAGCTAGTTTAATTTTGATGAGAGTGAGGTTTATTACAATGTTTCCAAAACGTCAGTGAAAAACAGTTCAAGGTTTGGAGATTGTGGAACAAAAAGAAACAGCTGGTGCAAACTCTGTTTGCAGTACCAGTTTTGTTCCTGACCTGCAAGAAAGGAGTTCAGCAATTGGATAATTCTGCACTGTTAAAGTCTTTTCCCTGTGTTTGTTCAAGGAATTAGTAAGCCGCTAAGATGAAGCTCTCAGAGCTGTGAAGACCCTTGCCTCTGTGTTGGCGAAAGCCATGAGGGAGCCTGTGGGCATCAATAGTTCCGTGCAGCTGAGAGAGTGGAACTTAAAAAGTCATAAGAAGCGTTTGTTTGATGCAACTGATCAGTATTAAAGCTCAAGGAAAATCCAGGAGGAGATTTTGGTTTGGTGAAATTGAAGTTATGCCTGAGAGAAGTACTGGAGTGCAGTTTTCAGAATCCAGGGGAGCATGGATGCAGGACAATAAACTATAACAGCAGTTCTCGAAGCAGTCAATAACTGAACAGCTTGAGATGTTTCAAGGCCACATCTGCAAAAGTGAAGAATTGTGAAGTTAAATGAGAATCATTAAATCTCACTTCACATTCAACGAAAGCTCATGAGAAATCTGTAGGATTTATTTTGATCACATTTGTTACTTAACATGTGTTGTGGGATGTTCAAGTGTTAGAAATTTGTTATACATCTATTGCCAGTTGTACTTTTTTTTAATAGTATATGACAGTAATTTATTGTTAGGTGTATTTTTGAAAATACAGTAATATTTGTATGTCACCATAATCCAGCACCATTTTAATTACAAAAATTATGAAAAAAGAAATCATGCAGACAAAGTCAAGACAATTACATTTTTTGTTCCAATCATGGCTCCTTGATTTCATAAATGGCTACAGAATGCGCCTTATTCCACAGCCACCAAAGCTGTCCCTGAGACCGCAAAACCAAGGAGGAGCATGCTGAATCAGCCCTGCTTCTGCTGACCAGACCCAGAACATCGCCTCTGCCAAAGCCGCTGCTTCATCACCAATACTCCAGCCACTGCTATAGCCAGGACACTGTCCCAGCTCTCAATGACTATTCCTGTTGAAGGGCTTATGCTCAAAACATTGATTCTCCTGCTCCTTGGATGCTACCTGACTGGCTGTGCATTTCCAGCACCACACTCTTCGACTCTGATCTCCAGCATCTGCAGTCCTCACTCTCCAGGACCAGGGCACATTCTCAACTTCCAAGGACCAATAGACCATCCAAATTAACTCCTGAGGATTGAGGGGTCATTCACTCTGCCACCATTGCAGACTCTACCAAAGGAAAAAGACTGATCCCAATCCACCGACCCTGGAATGGTTTTTCAAGCTGCAACTGCCATGGCCACAAGGAATGGACTGGGTCCACTGTTCAATGGCTCCCCACAACCTCTCTGCTCCACTTCAATTGCAGACAGAAAAAAAAATGAATTTGATTCAAAAGTCAAATGAAGAAAAATAAAAAAGGATGTGGTTGGTCGTGTAAGAGAGAGTGGGAACTGGGACCCTGAATGCCACCTACCTTGCTGCCTCCATCATCAATAGTTGCTTGCTTAAAAATATGGAAATCTGTGGCTTTACTCTCTTAGTAAGTACCCTGGCATATACCGTTAGTCAACTTTAAAAGTAAATATTATTGATCCCTTAACAAATTGTAACATTTGTGTAGCTGAACTGCATTTTAGAGAGGCTCACCTTCAAATGATTGTAGCTTGATAACTAGTTTCCTGTTTCAAATAAGAATTGCCCACTTCTGTCTTCAAGATTGGAAAATGTGCTACTGTTTTAGATATCACTAAGCAACTCTGTTATATAGTATTTACAATTTTTTGTTGAATTTCTGATCTGTATTCTTGGCGAAATAGAATGCAGATGGAAGCACATTTTTCTGCTATTACAGTGAAACTGCACCGTCAATGTTTTTATATCTTTTAGCTTTCAATTTTAATTGAAATATTGAAAAATGAGAAAACCCTTAGGAAATAGAATTTGATACAACAGAGTATTTGCTAACACTAATGAAAAAATGGTTTAAGAAACTTGGAATTTTAATGAAATGAAAGGCATCATGCCAAACTTTTTATCTTTCATTGATCAGGACAAGTGTAAGAGTGCAAAATTTTGAACGATTGCAAAAGCGTATACTGCAAGAGAAAAGATGCCATTTGATTGGCAAGTCAACTTTTTGTGGCAGAGGCATTACCTTGGCAATAATGGATTGTTTGGAGAGAACAAATTCCTACTTAAGCCGCATCATGGGCTTGACAGGTGATCTTGGATTTGATGTTTGTGTAGCTGTTAGCATGCACAACAAAATTCTGTCAATTGAAGAATCATATCTAACAGTAGACATTGTGTTTAGAGTTGTGTAGGTTTGCTAAGTACTGTCTTATTCTGCCTGTTGTGAATATTTGTAGAACATACTTGATTCAATAAATCAATTGTCTGGCTATGCAGATTGTAATACTGGCACCATACTAATGCTGAAATTTGTGCACAACATTGCTCAGCTGTGTACTAGGGAAAATGTCTTTTTGAACTGCCTGGCGCATCCAAATTTTGGAAGAAACTGGGAAGTATTTTCCCATTGTAGGCAGTGCCTGAGTTATGAATGGGTTCTGTTCTGTTCGTGAGCCTGTGAAGTAAGTACAGGAAATGTTTGTATGTCAAATCTTTAAAATTGCACCCCTGTATAAGTACAAATGTGTATAAATCGAACCTTCGTAAATCATGATTACCCTGTAATCATGTCTTGCATCTGCAGTTTTGACATGGGGAGATCAGCAACTGATTTGTTCTGTTGGTCAATGGTAACAATTCAATTCGATAACAATCACATACAAAGCAGTGCAAGTGTCTTAAACAGGTAGTGAACACACTACTTTCATATTTAAGCTTCTAAAATAGTAAATTACATGTTATAAAATAATTCTTTAGAGTTTGCAATATGGACCATTCATGAAAACATTTATTAATATCCTTTGTTCTGCAGGAAGCTACTGTGGAGCAGAGATAGGGCTACAATATTGAAATCCTGTGGTCTAGTAGGACTATTACATTTACCTATTCTTAATCTTTATTCCAATGTCCCTCAAGCAAGACCTACACTTGACTCTCACTTTTAAGTCTTACAACTTTAAGAGGTTGTATCTCAAAACAAAGCTGAGCTGATAATTGGAGGGATAACTATTAGAAAAGTTTTGAAATTGGCCAGATGATATGGATAACGACAGCTGCACAAGACAAGTCAGCGTAATAATTGTTAATTTGCATGAAAATGTTTAAATAATTTTAGCATGACAAGCAGCCCTTCACAACATTGCAGCGATCAACACTTCTGACACCACAAATCAGCAATGGAATAGATTTTATTCAGCTGTGGAATTTGACTTCTTTCATCTGATCGCTGTCCATTGTAGGAATGAAAGGTAACATATATCTCTATACATAGAGAGAGGTATTTCATTCTATTCATTATAGTGGGTTAGTTTTAATGCACTGCTTCCTTGGATGAATTGAAGTAAATGATGTGTTGCTTAGCTAGTACTTGGGTGACAGGCATGGATGGTATGGAAAATTCCTTCAAGCTCATGATTAATATTTTAGCCATCTAAACTTAGAAGCAGAAATTGCATGGAGACTAATCTGAGTTTGGAAGTGACATCCTATACACATGCATAACATCAATGCTCCATTATGCTTTTATATTTTCTATCATAAGAGGAATGTTAAAGAGACCAAAACCTATCAAACAATCTGCAACAATTAGTCATTCTTCATGCATACATGCTGAGCATAAGAGATAAATTTGCATTTTTAGACTTGTGTAAGATCAAGGCTTAAAGCTAGCATAACCAGAACTACTTCAGTAAAGTGATGGAAGATGTCATCAATAGTGATATCAAGCAGCACCTGCTTAGTAATAACCTGCTCAGTGATGTCTAGTTTGGGTTCTGCCAGGCCACTCTGCTCCTGCCCTTATTCCAGCCTTGGTTCAAATGTGGAAAAAACAGCTAAATTCCAAAGGCGAGGTGGGAGTGACAGCCCTTAGCATCAAGGCATTTGTCCAACTGTTGCATCAATGAGCCCTAACAAAACTGGAATAAATGAGTATCAGAGGCAAACTCTGTTGTGGTTGGAGTCATACCTGGGATGATGATTGGGGTTGTTGGAAGTTAGTCATTTCAGCTGTAGGACATCTCTCAGGAGACTCTATGGTAGTCCTAGGCCCAACCACTTCAGCTGCTTCAGCAATGACCTGCCCTCCATCAGCTCAAAAGTGGAGATGTTCACCAATAATACACAATGTTCAGCACCATTTGCATCTCCTCAGATACTGAAGCAGTCCATGTTCAACAAGGTCTGGATAATATTCAAGCTTGGGTTGACAAGTGGCAAGCAACACACCTGCTATCAATGACCATCCCCAATAAGAGAAAATCTAACCACTGCCCCTTGACATTCAATGGTGCTACCATCACTAGGTTCCCCTACTATCACCATCCTGAGGGTTATCATTGGCCAGAAACTCAACTGGACTTGTAGCCGCTGGATTGCGATGCACAGATCCCTGCCCAGTCCTGGCGTGATTTCAAAGCTGCAGGGACAAGCAGAGAGTCCTGGAATCTTCTAAAAGGATGGGCAAAGATCCACAGGCCCTGACTTATCAGTGAACTAAGATAATGTTTTTCCAGGACTTTTCTGCAGTGTGATCCCTAAAAGGAAATTGTTTGATTTGGTCAAGAGAAAATTGAGGGACCTTGGTATTCAATATTCAATGAGATACTCAGCAGTGCTTCATATTACTCACGAGGAGACGGTGAGGTCATTTGACTCCTCAGAACAAATGAAAAATTTCTTGGACACTTTAAGATCATTAGGATGGATTTATATCCTGGACAAGAACGTTCGTTTTTTTTTTTCCCCGTCTTGCTATTCTTGTAATGATGCACTTTTCTTAAAGAAGCTGCTGTTGGTGTGTTTTTTTTTCTCCGATTAGGATTGGTGATGGTATATTGTTGGGGGTGGCAGAGTGCTCATTATATTGTCTGTTTCCTTCTATTGCTTGGGTCTGGGATGCGGCTCGAGCTGTAAAACGGAATGGAGATGTGTGTAGGAGGTGTAAGCACCGTCTATGGCAGGGAATAGAGTCCGCCATTAAGTGTCTTTTGTGGTTTGTAGTTAGTTTAGTGTTTTAGTTTTTCATAAATAGACTCTGAGTCTTCTTCTGAATATGCCTATGGTGGTGTAAGTCGAATTCTTCCTCTTGGCAGGTCAAAGGTGATTGTAAAGGATCATGGCTAGCAGTGTTCTTTAATGATGCACCTGGAATATTAGAGGGATCCATTCACCACTTAAAAGGAAAAAGGTGTTGTCGAGCCTTAAAAAGAAGAGGGTAGATATTGCCCTGTTGCAGGAGACTCACCTTAATGACAAACCCGCAGGGCGGGTTTGATCGGATGTTTTTCTCGTCCTTTAACACTACGAACAAGGGGTGGCCATACTCGTCCAGAAGAATCTTCCATTTAATTTAATAGATTTGAGCTAAAGATGAATATAGGCAGTTATTTTTTGTCCTTAAGGCCCTAATACATGGTGAGGAATGTTGTATTTTGCATGTCTATTGTCCTCCGGCCCAACCCCTTAAATGTTTGACTGATGCACTATCTAAGCTGATGGCCTTTTGTGTCGTAGCATTTATTGTAGGAGGGGATTTTAATTGCCTGATAGATCCTGTGCTGGATAGAATGCCCAAAGGCCCCCCAAAGCTTTCTCCACAGCTTAAACAGTTGAACGATCTATGTGTGGAATGGGGTTGGTAGATGTTTGGAGACATCTCCACCCTATGGGCAGGGACTTTACATTCTTTTCCAGTCCTCATAAGTGCCATACAGGATTAATTTTTATTTCCCTAACTCCTGCGGCTCTTCTAGATTCAGTGATATCTTGTTCAATTGGGAATATTGCCATCTCTGATCATGCAGCAGTATGTTTAGTGGTCAAAATTAAGGTTATTGCAATGAGCTCTTGGTACTGGCAAATGGATCCCTTCATCCTCAAGGAAAGCAATTTCGTTGAGTACTTTTCTAGGGAATTTGAAGCATTTTTGGCCACCAATTTGGGTATAGCTAGTAATCTGTCCATTCTTTGGGAGACTGCTAAGGCCTATGCTAGAGGAATAATTATCTCATACTCGGCCAGTCTGAAGAGATGGAAGGGAGAGCAGCAGTGTCTGCTCGAGGCACGATTGAAGGCAGCTGAGATGGCATATGGCATCTGTGGCTAAGCTGCAGTGGATCACAGCCCTTCGATCCACCTTAAATTTCATGCTTGCACATACAGCCATGAAGGAACTTTCCTTTGTGAAGCAAAGGTTGTTTGAGCATGATGATAGGTCGGGTAAATATTTGCTTATCGAAGAAGAATGCCTCCCAATCTATTTCTCCTATTAAGGAAGGAAATGGGAGTCTTACCTGTAATATTAAAAAGATCAATGCGGTGTTTCGGGCATTCTAATCTGATTGTATCAGTCTGACTGTTTTGAGGATAGACGGGATAAAATGGAGTCTTTTTTTTAGGAACTTGGATCTTCCAGAGTTATCTGCTTAGCAGGCGGCTCTCATTAGTGCTCCATTAACAGCACAGGAGATACAGGAGGCAGTGAGGCAAATTCAAAGTGGAAAGGCACCCAGCCCTGATGTTCTAACCAGTGAGCTTTGTAAAGAATTTGTAAACATACTGTCAGGACCAATGCTAGGCTTGTATAACTATTCACACAGTCATGATTGCCTCCCGCCATCCTTGAGAGAGCCTAATATTTCTCCTATACTCAAGAAAGGAAGGCCTTGGAGGACTGTGCTTCTTATAGACGTATCTCACTCTCAAATGTTGATTATAAAATTTTGTAAAGACTTTGGCATTGAGGTTGGAAAGGGTGTTGCCCTCTATTAATAAAGAAGATCAAACGAGCTTTATAAAGGGTCGCAGATCATCCATTAATGTTAGGAGGTTTCTTAACATGATTCAGGTGTGCCAGTACTGATCGGCTGAAGGATTGGTGGTCTCTTTGGATGCAGAGAAGGCATGTGATCGGGTGGAATGGCTGTATCTCTCTTATACTCTGGAGCGGTTTGGCCTGGGTGAAGTGTATATTTGATGGGTAAGAGTCCTTTATAGTGATGCTCTGGTGGCTGTTCTCACCAATGGTATAAGATCTGATAATTTTAACATTGGTAGGGTCAGTTGGCAAGGCTGTCTCTGCTCACCTTTGCTTTTCACATTGGTGATTGAGCCGTTGGTGGAGGCCATTCATGAGGACCCCAATATAGCTGCTCCAAAGGTGGGGTCGAAGGCGCATAAGATGCAGATGATGCTCTTATTTTTCTTTCAAACCTGGCAGTCTCAGTGCCCTGTTTGATACAGTGTATTAATTCATTTGGTTCTTTCTCAAGTTACAAGATCAATTTTTCAAAGTCGGAGGCTATGCCTGTAGGAGGTCTTAGGGAATACCTGATGTGAAAGGTGAGTTCCCCTTTAAGTGGGCACAGGGAGGTTTTCTTTACTTGGGCCTCTCTGTTACCCCTAGTTTTGATCAGTTATTCAAGGCTAATCTTGTTTGACAAGATTAAACAAGACGTTCAAAGATGAGGGTCCCTTCCACTATTGAGTCAAGTTGGTATTATCAAAATGAATGTTCTTCCTCACTTATTGTACCCTTTGCAGATGCTCTCTTTGCTCTTTCCTAAGCAAACATTTCGGAAAATGAATGGCTGGTTTAGTTACTAAGCCCGTGAAACTGCAATTGCCCCAGGAACTGGGGGGAGTGGATCGCTAAGACATTAGAAGATATCAACTGAGCTCCCTCCTATCTTCTGTAAGCAACTGGGCATGTGGGGGCTCGGCATCAACATGGTTGGACATTAAGGCATCCCAGAAGAAGTGTCCTCTTATCAACCTGTTGTTTTTAGATAAAATGAGGACACTTATGGAACATTGCCATAATCCAATAGTTACTAACGGGTCAAAGCATGGAGGGTAATGAGACAGATGGAGGATAATATGTCTAAAACATCTTTTCTTACTCCCATAGTTGGCATGCCGGGTTTCCGGCCAAGGACAATGGATCATGGATTTAAACTTTGGTTGGATAGAGGAGTCTCTTGTTTGGGTGATCTGTTTGAGGATGAAATGTTGATGTCATTTGACGATATAACTCAGAAGTATGGATTGTCGAGTAGGAACCTCTTCCGTTTCTTTCAGATTTTTAGAGATTTTATCTAAAAGGAGACCACAGTTTTGACTGAGTGTTATAGATCTGTTATGGAAAAGAGGGCGCTTCAAGCTAAGAGCACTCTTTCAGTGAGTACTCTCCATCATTTGGGGCAAGGTTCCTCTGGTGACATCGAACATCTACATGAGGTCTGAGAGAGAGAGTTAGTAATTGAAATCACTTTGGAAACATGGGAGGACATTTGCGAGAATCTGTGGAGGATTTTGATATGTAATAGGACCCATGCTACGCAGTTCAAGATTCTTCCTAGGGCTCATCTGGCTCCAGATCATCTTGTAAAATTTAAGCAGGGAGCATCTTCAATGTACCCCAAATGTAAAATAAATACATACCCTCACTCATTGTCTGTGGTCCTGCCACAGGCTTCATGCATATTGGAGTGCTGTGGCAGGGGTAATGGAGAGGGTCGTGGGGACCAAAGTCAAGGTGGACCTGGTCTCTTTGCTCCTGCGTTTGCCAAATTTACTACCCTTAGATGTACATGGAAAAAAACTTTAACATTCTCACTTTTTGTGCGAGGAAAAACACTCTGATGTGCTGGCTGGCTGAGAACCCCCTGGGTTTGTCGGAGTGGCATAAGTTAATTATGGAACACATTCCTTTAGACTTTCCTACAAATATAGTGCACCAGAAAATGGACAACTTTTACAAGACGTGACATTCCTTTTTGAATTACTTAGAAGCAGATCAGTCCACCATTTTGATTAGGGCTTTGGTCTACCTATGATGGTTTGATAAATCTAATGCCATGAGTGGACGAATTTTGAACAACTGTGGGTTTAATAACTGATGCTCTTGAAGGTTGAGAGCTATGGTCTTGTTGCGCTGAGCAGCGTAACTTATTTATTTATTGATTTGTAGTAAGTGTAGTTTTTATTTCTTTTGTAGACTGATATACTGGTTGGTTCATTGTTTTTGATGTTATGATGCTATATTTTTGTAACTTTCTAATTCTGTAAAGAAAAAATTTCAATACAAATATTTTAAGAAAAAGAATGGTATTAAAATAATTTCATAACACCTTTCTCTTTGATAATAACATATTGTTATAACCCGATGCAAAATTCAGAGCTGCTATTTCGATGATGTTGAGGCTCAGATAATTTGTCTTGGATAGTGTTGCATCGGGATTTACATAAAGTCTCTGGAATTTTATTACAGTAGGTTTGTAGTTATATTTATTTTGAAAGAAAGTGTGTTATTTATGTAATATAAAATGAAGGGAAAATGTGCATTTAAAAAGAGCCTGTCATGGTCTCTGGGTATCTAGGCACTTTTCAGCTAATTGTTGCGTAAGACATGTGGCAGCCAATTTATGTGAAACAATCTCCGGAAAACAGCAATGACCTGTCAATGACCAGATAATCTGTCTTTATGATGTCAATTTGGGATCAATATTGCCCAACACATCAGGTATAATTCTGCCACTCATCTTCGAAATGTACAGAGTCATGGGATGCCCACCTGAGAAGGCAGATGGAGCCTCATCTAACAATGCAGCATTTCCTCATTTACTGCGTTGGAGTATCAGCCTGGATTTTTGTGCTGAGATCCTGGAATAGGATTGGAATCCGCCTTCGAGTCAAAGATGACAATGCTATTCACATAAAATGTGGGTTTTTTTTCATCTTAAGTCAATTAAGAAAAGGTTATTCCTTCTTAATCAGTTGGAGATTGCCTTAACCTGACTTCCCCAAGTGTCTATATAATTAAATTGCTTGAACTATTCTTTTAAAGCTCTTCTATATGCTCTTGAATGCTTTCATGTTCTTCCTAATGTGTGAGTCCCAAACTGCACATAATGCTGTGGCTGAGGTCTAACTTGTGTCTTGCACAAGTTAGACCTCATTTACAACATCTCTGTTCTTGGACTGTCTGCAACTGTGAATAAATCATATGGTGTCCTCGGATTTATCAACCACTCTAACCATTTGTTCTAATGCTTTAAATGGCTTATGCACACATATATCTAGGTATTTCTGCTCCTGTGCATCCTTTAGATTAGTACTCTTTGTCTTACACAGTATTTCCATTTTTCTGCTGCCGTATACTTAACCAGATTGAACTTCATATGTCATATATCTGCTCACTCCACCAACTTTCCAATACACTCATAGCAGCAGTATAATAGGATAGCAACACAAAACATAATAACGAATCTTTCTTGGTTGTGGGTTCATGGTAGTCTTGGCATTACGCATGAGCAATCATAGTTCTGTCCATTGAGGGCAAGGATGCTCTTAAAGCTATTGAGCAGACAGGTATTGAACACCCCACTACCCACCTTATCTCTTTCTCTTTCTCTCTGCTCTATTGTGGGATATTTCCCTCTGAAATGAAACAAATGAAGGGATTAGTTGGACAAAAAATGACTAACATTACAGTTAGTACTGGTGCAAGTGGGCGATAGGGAGTGAGACATTATGAATGAGTGAGTAGGAGACACGCCCCATGTAGGGTTAGTAATGTGGTGGGTTGAACAGGTGAAGGTGAGCGTGAATGAGGGAAGATGCTACATGTAATAGTCAGAGTTGCAGATCATGAACCTTGTTGGGAGTTAGATCCAGGAGGGATAGAGTGAGAGTGAGGCTCCAATTCCTTGTCAGCAAAGCAGGGAGCTAACTTACCTTGCTCATCCATCTTTGTGATCATTCTTCATACACATGAGCTATGAAGGGCAGCACTTGACCTGGTGCACAGTTGTAGTTTAAATATGGTGCTAGGACCAGGAATGGCAGGAGATCCTAGCAGTGACAAGCACATTCACCATTACTGAGCACACAATAATGTGAGAGATGCACCGGAAAGGTTTGGTCCCCATAATGATACGTGAATAACATGAGGTAAAGCACAAGAGCTTAGGTAAAGAAACTCTCCATGAAAGTCCTCAAATTGGGCACTTAATCAATCTTGGTAAAATTTAGCCCACAGTTTCTGCAACATTTCTACTGAGAATTGTCCTCACTTTTTTAAAATTGTGGTTATACCCCAATAGATTGGTCTGTCAGTACCGTAGAATGTGATGCTTTCTGTACAACTTTCACTGTAGATGTAGATACATTGACAATTAAAAATGGATTATTTTATAGTGCTATGAGAATTGGAATCTAGAACTGCTGCCTATTTCAGTAGTACCCTTTAACAATACCCAGGTCTTGTCAACGTATGAAAAGATTGTGCAAATGGCCAAGTACTTGTGACAGTATCACTTATGAACAATACTGTTTTTTTGACTATACAGAATCATGAATAATGTTCCTATGCAGAGATTGGATCAGTTTTTAATAAACAAATAGACAGTTTAGTAGCTTATGAAGATCTAATTTAGCATTGTGCTGAACAACTGAATTGTTCAAATCACATTGGCAGTATTCTCAAAAAATTGTTTCTCTGCCTAGTCCTGGACCACTTTTTTATCCAAGGAAAAGCATCTTTTATATCTAATTTCATATTTGAGAATCTGAATTGCATATTGTTTCTGTTAATTTAGTACAAATGTTTGACTCATCAGATAATGGAAACTAATCAATTTTTTTGCTTCTTGGAAATGTTAACTTTGCACAATGAATTACTTCCAAAGTATCCAAAAGGGTCGTCCTTTGCACAATAGGTTACCTGTTTGACGTAAAATGTGCGTCAGTAGTTGGTCAATAATCAATATTTGTTTCTTTGGAAATTTCCAACATTGCACGTAAATTATTAAGTTACTGCTTTTCAAAATATTAATACTGTTTTCTTTTTTTCCCAACAAGTTTACTGCTTTAGCAGATATAATGAGAAAAATGATGATTCTATTCATATCAGGCCTAATCCTGACTACCTTTACCTGCAATTTTGTAGCCAGTGGAATCTGGATTAAGAGTGTTTTTTCAAAACATATTGAAGCAATTTTATGCCAGCTACTCTCCCAACACATAAACAATGCAATGGCCCAGTATACCCCATGCCAAAAATTATCAATTACAGTACATAACCAAGTGTTCATCTGCTAATTTGTTCTACCACACCAGGAGTGATCAGTCAGAAAAAAATTAAAATAAATTATAACCATTCTACCACTTTTAATTGCTGTAAATTTCAGCTTTTGGTGGAAATATTTTGATGAAGCCCTGTCTACTGTCACTGGTCTCTGCTCCTGGTTGTTCCACAACATGTCAAGGTAAAAACATGTGCCATTCTCTTCAAACATAAATACCTTGCATTTTCATCTCACTGAAACAATATATTTAGGGTCTAATTGAGAATGCAGGCCATGTTGAGGTCTTATGTGTGAATGTTTTTGAAGTGTGTGAAGATTTTTAACCCATCCCTTTAAAAAAGGGCCAGTGAGATACATAAAGAATGTTTTCCTTGTGGTGAATGGGAACTAGTTTTTACACAGTCTAGGAAATATGTAATATCCACTGCATCATCTTCTGATGGACCCCCACTATGTATGTAACACTTAGGAGATTGATTAGGTTGTAGAATTTTTAAACCATGTCTTTAAACTTTTGGATAGATGTTGAGCATTACAAGACCTGTTCTAAAGTCTTCAAAATAGCAAACCTGTGTGGTTTCATATGGATCAAAGTGAGGCCTAGATTGTTTCAGTGAGATGAAAATGTAAGGTATTTATGTTTGAAGAGAATGACAGCAGTGTCTGAAGTAACTCTGAGTAATCCAGAGAGCTGATGAAGGTAATGGATTATGAACAGTTATGCTATAAACAATCCATTTACAAAGGAACCTCGATTATCCAAAGGGCACTGGCGGGAGTATTTTGTTAAGTTAATCGAATTCCTGACAATCAAGTGCCGGATAACACTGTTTAGCCAAGCTTCGGTACCTTGCAATCTTGCTGGATAATCTGATATTCGGATAATTGAATGCTGTATAATTGAGGTTCTTCTGTACTTTGAAATGGAGTTGAGATCGAGAATAGTTCATTAGCATTTCAATCAAGAATCAAGTTTAATGTATTCATATTATCTGAGGGAAGAAGTCAGTAGAAGCCATTTTCAGATCATATAAAGTGTTTCCTGCAAGTCGATATGTAATATGATAACCATCAATTCTGTGTGATCTACAAAGATAAGAGAATTCTTGACTTTGTAAGCTACATTGGACAGATATGGGGAGGAGATGGCCTCTGGTCAAAGAGACATGCCCTCATGTTTCCTTTTATGAAATTTGTTGGATTTGTTCTGACGTATGTGAATTAGAATTATCAGGACAGCCTTTTTGACCAATAGGGAATTTAAGAAAGTCACTGAAAACTGAGAAAGGTACTTTCAAAGTAGCTAGGTGAAGTCAAAACTCAGGAATCCTTTTGGAGCTGGGAGCAAGTGTGAACAGTTTGTTATAAGAACTGTAATTCCACAGAGAGTGCAATATATTTTACATATAAAAGGGAAATGTTCTTCTGTGTACATTGCTTATAGCAAGAAGATGCTATTTTATGAGTTGTGCTTTCAGTTATTTATTCCATTAAATGATTAAAACATGGAATGTTGGCATCATTCCTTCAGCTATTGACTGAAAGTTTGAATTGCTTTTTAAACATACTCAATCTCTACAGAGATAGTGAAATTTTTAATGGAATCAGTGAATGCCAGGATTTCATTGAATAAAGAATTGCCGAACACAGAAGGAGGTCCTTTGACATGTTGATTCTTCACAAAAGCAATTTATAGTCAAGATTAGAGTGGTGCTGGAAAGGCACAGCAGGTCAGGCAGCATCCAAGGAGCAAGAAAATTGATGTTTCAGGCAAAAGCCTTTCATCAGGAATGGCCCTCCTGATGAAGGGCTTTTGCCAGAAAAGTTAATTTTCCTGCTCCTCAGATGCTGCCTGACCTGCTGTGCTTTTTCAGCACCATCTGATCTTGACTCTAAGCTCCAGCATCTACAGTACCCATTCTCGCCACAAAATCAATTGAGTTCATCCCAATTCCTGGTGTTCTTCCCAAAACTCTTGCAATTTTTTTATAGAGTCATAGAGATGTACAGCACAGAAACAGAGCCTTCAATCCAACCCATCCATGCCGACCAGTTATCCCAGCCCAATCTAGTCACATCTGCCAGCATCCAAACCATAACCCTCCAAATCCTTCCTATTCATATACCCATCAAAATGACTTTTAAATGTTGAAATTGTACCAGCCTCCACCACTTCCTCTGGCAGCTCATTCTATACACATACCACCCTCTGCGTGAAAATGTTAGGTTTCTTTTATATCTTTCACCCTCACCCTAAACCTATGCCCTATAGTTCTGGATTCCCAGACCCCAGGGAAAAGACTTTGTCTATTTACCCTATCCATGCCCCTCATAATTTTGTAAACCTCTATAAGGTCACCCCTCCGCCTCCGACGCTGCAGGGAAAACAGCCCCAGTCTGATCAGCCTCTCCCTATAGCTCAAATCCTCCAACCCTGCCAACATCCTTGTAAATCTTTTCTGAACCCTTTCAAGTTTCACAACAGCTTTCCGATAGGATTTCAATATTCCAAAAGTGGCCTAACCAATGTCCTGTATAACTGCAACATGACCTCCCTACTCCTGCACTCAATACTCTGACCAATAAAGGAAAGCGTACCAAACGCCTTCTTCACTATCCTATCTACCTGCGACCCTACTTTCAAGGAGCTATGAACCTGCACCCCAAGGTCTCTTTGTTTAGCAACACTCCTGAGACTTTACCATTAACTGTATAAGTACTGCTAGGATTTGCTTTCCCAAATGCAGCATCTCATATTTATCTAAATTAAGCTCCATCTTCCACTCTTCAGCCCATTGGCCCTTCTGATCAAGATCCCATTGCAATCCGAGGTAACCTTCTTTGCTGCCCACTACACCTCCAATTTTGGTGTCATCTGCAAACTTACTAACTATACCTCTTATGCTCATATTCAAATCATTTATATAAATGATGAAAAGTAGAGAACCCAGCACCGATCCTTGTGGCATTCCATTGGTCACAGGCCTCCAGTCTGAAAAATAACCTTCCACCACCACCCTGTCTTCTACCTTTGAGCCAGTTCTGCATCCAAATGGCTAGTTCTCCTTGTATTCCGTGAGTTCTAACCTTGCTAACCAGTCTTCCATGGGGAACCTTGTCGAACGCCTTCCTGAAGTCCATATAGATCACATCTATCCTCTGCCCTCATCAATCCTCTTTGTTAATTCTTCAAAAAACTAAATTAAGTTTGTGAGCCATGATTTCCCATGCACAAAGCCATGTTGACTATCCCGGATCAGTCTTTGCCTTTCCAAGTACATGTATATCCAGTCTCTCAGGATTCTGTCCAACAACTTGCCCACCACCGACATCAAGCTCACTGGTCTATACTTCCCTGGCTTGTCCTTACCATCCTTCTTAAACAGTGGCACCACATTAGCCAACCTCACCTGTGACTATCGATGATACAAAATCTCAGCAAGAGGCCCAGCAATCACTTCCCTAGCTTCCCACAGAGTTCCAGGGTACACCTGATCAGGTCCTGGGGATTTTCCACCCTTATGCATTTCAAGACATCCAGCACTTCCTCCTTTGTAATATGGACATTTTTCAAGATGTCACCATCTATTTCCCTACATTCTATATCTTCCATGTCCTTTTCCACAGTAAATACTGATGCAAAATACTCGTTTAGTATCTCCCCCATTTTCTGCGGCTCCACATACAGGCCGCCTTACTGATCTTTGAGGGGCCCTATTCTCTCCCTAATGTCCTTAGTGTATTTGTAAAAATCCTTTGGATTCTCCTTAATTGTCTTTGCCAAAGCTATCTCATGTCTCCTTCTTGCCCCCCCCCCCCCGATTTCCCTCTTAAGTATACTCCTACTTCCTTTATATTCTTCGAAGGATTCACTCGATCTATCCTGTCTATACCTGACATATGCTTCCTTCTTTTTCTTAACCAAACCCTTAATCTCTTTAGTCATCCAGCATTCCCTATACCTACCAGCCTTTCCTTTCAACCTAACAGGAATGTAGTTTCTCTGGATTCTTGTTATCTCATTTCTGAAGGCTTCTCACATTCCAGCCGCCCCTTTACCAGTGAACATCTGCCTCGAATCATCTTTTGAAGGTTTTTGCCTAATACCATCAAAATTGGCCTTTCTCTAATTTAGAACTTCAACTTTTAGATCTGGTCTGTCCTTTTCCATCACTATTTTAAAACGAATAGAATTATTGTCGCTGGCCCCAAAGTGCTCCCCCACTGACACCTCAGTCACCTGCCCTGCCTTATTTCCCAAGAATAGGTCAAGTTTTGTACCTTCTCTAGTGGGTATATCCACATACTGAATCCGAAAATTTTCTTGTGCACACTTAACAAATTCCTCTCCATCTAAACCCTTAACACTATGGCAGTCCCAGTCTATGTTTGGAAAGTTAAAATCCCCTACCATAACCACCCTATTATTCTTACAGATAGCTGAGATCTCCTTACAAATTTGTTTCTCAATTTCCCTCTGACTATTAGGGGTTCTTTAATACAATCCCAATAAGGTGATCATCCCTTTCTTATTTCTCAGTTCCACCCAAATAACTTCCCTGGATGTATTTCTGGGAATATTCTCCCTCAGCAGCTGTAATGCTATCCCTTATCAAAAATGCCACTCCCCCTCATCTCTTGCCTCCTTTTTTATCCTTCCTGTAGCATTTGTATCCTGGAACATTACGCTACCAGTCCTGCCCATCCCTCAGCCATGTTTCTGTAATTGCTATGATATCCCAATCCCATGTTCCTGACCATGCCATGAGTTCATCTACCTTCCCTGTTAGGCCCCTTGCATTGAAATAACTGCAATTTAATTTATTAGTCCTACCTTGTCCCTGCCTGCCCTGACTGTTTGACTCACTTTTATTCTCAACTATACCAGTTTCAGATTGATATCTTTCCTCACAACTCCCTGGGTCCCACTTCCCCACCTTACTAGTTTAAATCCTCCCGAGCTGTTCTAGCAAATCTCCCTGCCAGTATATTAGTCCCCTTCCAATTTAGATTAGATTAGATTAGATTAGATTAGATTACAGTGTGGAAACAGGCCCTTCGGCCCAACAAGTCCACACCGACCCGCCGAAGCGAAACCCACCCATACCCCTACATTTACCCCTTACCTAGCACTACGGGCAATTTAGTATGGCCAATTCACCTGACCCTGTACATCTTTGTGATGTGGGAGGAAACCGGAGCACCCGGAGGAAACCCACGCAGACACGGGGAGAACGTGCAAACTCCACACAGTCAGTCGCCTGAGGCGGGAATTGAACCCGGGTCTCTGGCGCTGTGAGGCAGCAGTGCTAACCACTGTGCCACCGTGCCGCCCACTAATTTAGGTGCAGTCCGTACTTCTTTTACATCTACCCTAAAAGAGATTCCAATGATCCAAGAATGTGAATCCTTCTCCCTCCACCAGCTCCTTAGCCATGCATTCATCTGCTCTATCCTCCTATTCCTACCCTCACTAGCTCGTAGCACTGGGAGTAATCCAGATATTACTACTCTCAAGGACCTCCTTTTTAAATTTCTGCCTAATTCTCTGTGATCTCCCTTCAGAATCTCAACCTTTTCCCTTCCTATGTCTTTGGTTCCAATGTGGACAATGACCTCTTGCTGGCCCCTCTCCCCCGTGAGATCATTCTGCACCCTCTCTGAGACATCCTTGATCCTGGCACCAGGGAAGCGACACAACATTCTGATTTTTCGCTGCTGGCCACAGTAACATCTGTCTGTACCTTGCACTAGAGAGTCCCCTAACACAATTGATCTCTTGGAACCCAACATACCCCTCATTGCCTTAGAGCCAGTCTCAATATCAGAAACTTGGCTATTTGTGCTACGTTCCCCTGTGTATCGATTACCTGCTACATTTTCCAAAACAGTATACTTGTTTGAAATGGGGATAGCAACAGAAGACTCATGCACTAACTGCCTATCTCTCTTACCTTTCATGGAGTTAACCCATCTATATGACTGTATCTGCGACTTTTCCCCTCTCCTATAACTGCCATCGATCACATACCGTTGCTGTTGCAAATTCTTCATTGCCTCTAATTGTCTCTCCAACTTAACAATTCAATCTGATAGGATTTGCAACTAACAGCATTTATTGCAGATATAATTCGCAGTAACCTATAAACTCTCCTTAAACTACCACATCTGACAAGAAGTGCATATCACTCTACTAAAGGCCATTTTTGCTCCTTCTCAATCTACAGACCCAGAAAATAGCACTGTCTTATTCCTCTACAAAACACTGTCCCAGGCTAAATTAACAGTTATGGCTTATATTTTAAGTTTAATCAAGAGACATATCTCAAAAAATATATAATCAAGAAAGAAGCCACTCTGCTCACTACCGCAGACTTTCTCTAGGCCACACCTAAAACTATTCACTTATCTGATTCTGTGCTGTGACTTCATCTAATAGTTCCTCCAAGATCAGTTGTGAATTTCACTTTTCTTAATTTTCCCAGATGCATTCCAATGTCCATGAATTCAAACAGCAAAGGCAGTATCTGTGCAGGTTCACTGTGATGTCAGTTTCTTTCTCTCTCTCTCTCTCTCTCTCTCTCTCTCTCTCCCTCCTGCACTGACTTCACCAGAAGTAAATGACTTCTGCTAGTTGGGGATTCTAGAACTAGGGGTCATAGTCAGATAATTAGGTCCAGACCATTCAGGAGATATTAGGAAACACTTCTATATACAAACGTTAGTAGATGTTTGGATCTGTCTTCTGCAAATGATAGCGGTTGCAGGATCAGTTGTTAGTTTTAAATCTGATATAAATTTTTGTTAAGCAAAGGTATTCATGGATATCAACCAAAAGCACATATACGGAGTTAGACCCAGATTAACCATGATCTCATTGAAAGTTGGAACTGGCTCAAAGGGCTTAAAGCCCTACTCCTGTTCTTATGTTGCGAAGTGGGTTGCTTTATCCTGAATGATGTTGTGTTTTCTGAGTATTATTGGAGTTGCATTCACTCAAACAAGTGGGGAATATTCCACCATTTTCCTGATTCATATCATGTTGATAATAAAAAGGCTTTGGGAGATAGGCAACGACTATGCATCACAAAATTCCTGGCCTGTGACCTGCTCTTGTAGTCATAGTATTTATATGGATAGTCCAGTTCAGTTCTGGTCAATAGCAACCCCTTGGATGTTGATAAAATTTGAAAAAGTTGTATTGTAAAGTATTGTCTGATATATTAGTTTATGACAGGTTTTGCCTTTGGTGATTTGAATAGAAACATAGAATGGAATAGGAATGCTCTTTGGGGCAGCACACTGGCTCAGTAGCACTGCTGCCTCACAAAACCAGGGACCCGGGTTCAATTCCAGCCTCAGGCAACTGTTTGTGGAGTTTGTACGTTCTCCCGTGTCTGTGTGGGTTTCCTCCGGGTGCACCAACTTCCTCCCAGAATCCAAAGATGTGCAAGTTAGGTGAATTGGCCATGCTAAAATTGCCCATAGTGTTCAGGTATGTGTAGGTTAGATGCATTAGTCAGGGCTAAATATATGATAATGGAATGGGTCAGTGTGAACTTGTTGAGTCGAATGGCCTGTTTCCACACTATAGGGATTCTAATTCTAATTCTTAAGAAAATGGGCACAATTGTAGGTAAAATTTGTGTCTGAGTTGCCAATTGCACCCAAAATGGAAGAGAATCAACAATGAGGAGACATTATCTTAACACTAGAACTAAACATCAGCAGATACATTTTTGGAATATGTAGCAGAAATCTGGAATTCTCTTCTCTAGAAGAAAATAGATGCTGGAGCACTTAAAACCTTAAAGATGGAGATCCATAAAACCTGATAAGTAAAGGGAAAGTAAGGTAGATAAATGGAGTTGAAATACACATGAATTGTGAAATCATGAATCATGCAACAAATCAGAGAGTCATAGAGTTTTAAAACATAGAAAGAGGCCCTACAGCCCATTATATCTGCAGCAATTATCAAGTGCCTATCTATTCTAGAACAAGTTCTCAGCACTGGGCCCATTGCCTAATGTGCTACAGCATTTCAAGTGTTCATTTAAATACTTCTTAAATGTTGTGATGGGTCCCATCTCTACTCTTTTAAAAGGTGAGTTCTATATGCCCATCACCCTTTGGGTAAAAAAGGTTCTTCCTTAAATCTCCTTTAAACCTCCTGCCCCTTTTTAAATCCATGCCCCTGTTTATTGACCATTCTCTGAAGGGTAAAAGTTTCTTCCTATCTATCCTATCCACCCTATCTTTAATTTTGTACACAAGATAACCCAGCCTAGAGAAAGTCCCTTCCATAGATGAAAATTCTCCAGCCCAGCCAACATATCAATGAGTTTCCTATCACACTCTCTACTGCAATCACCTCCTTCCTTTAGTGGCAACCAGATCTATTCTAACTGCGGCCCAACTAAAAAATTATCTATCTCCATCATAATTTCACTGTTCTGGCATTCAATGCCTCAAGTAACATGCTTCATTAACTACATTATTCACCTGTCCCTATGGATCTGTGGAAATGCACACCAAGATCCCTCTGATCTTCTATCCTTCATATTATTCATTGCCTTGTTAGTCGTCTCAAAATGCATCGCTTCATACTTTTCCAGATTAAATTCCATTTGGCATTGTTTTGGCCATTTGATCAACACATTAACGCTGTGTTGTCAGTTAAGCCTTTCCCCCTTGTTTTTTTAACACATCATCAATGTTTATGTCATCTCCAAGCTCACTGATCTAGCCAATATTTGTGTCTAGATCCCAAATTTACCCAACAAATAATAAGGGATCCAGCATTGAACCCTGTAGTGTGCCACTGGACACAGATGTCCAGTCACAAAAGTAATCTTTGACCATCACCCTCTGCCTCCTACCACTAAGCCAATTATGGATCCAATTTGCCAAATTGCATGGATTACATGGGCTCTTACGTTCTTGACCAGTCTCACATGTGACACCTTGTCAAAAGCCTTACTGAAGTCAAAGCATAGTGTAAGTGTACTATCCTTATTCTGATGAGCTCTATGGCTCTGTTTCAAACTCTGTAACTATCAATTTTCTGGCCACACTGGTTCAACTTTATCAAAATAAAAATATGATTCGTGTGTAGTAAAAATGCAGAATCATTTTAAAAATTCTTTGTGATCTGAATAAATAAAATTTCAATCTGAGTATTATTTAAAATGTAAGCCAGGGGGCAAAAGGCCAGAAATCTGAATACCCTGCACGTATGCTACACAAATGAAATAAGCAAGTTCAATCTGTCAGGTGGATAGTAAGCCCGAATCAGACATCTGCAATATTGGTTCAGCTTCCTCCCTAGTCACCCTAATCCTCACCTTAACCCTAAACTATGCTGCAGTCAGATTCTTCAGTCTTCAGGAACTACTGGAGATTTCAATATGAAAATTAGATTAAGATTTTCCCCATCCCTTAATGTGGAGCAAGCAAGAATAGGAATGCTCCTTCTGGTTCCAAATTAAATCCACAGACTAATTATGCCATCACAAACATCCCACTCTTTCCCAAATGAAATCCCTATTCTGAACCATTCTGAAAATCTCTGTCCAAAACCTCACCGTGACCACCAAGTTGTTTCAAGGGTTGCAACTAACACCAGTAGTAGTAGTGAAGAAAGTGAGACAGGTGCACTGATTTTCTGTGGCTGTGCTGGCAACACTGCTGGCCCCTTGCCAGCAATTAGGCACAATGTCCTACCTTTCAATTCTGAACATCAACATTGTGTAAAATCAGATAAAGCTGAGCCTATCTCTGTAAATATATTGCAGGTTGTCTTAGCCTTCTAGCTCAAGGCCTTTTGTCAACATATAAGCACTCCAGATTGACATGTGACAGATCATGCAATTTATTTAGTTTATTCTTACTTGAAGCTTGTATATAAAGCGCTCACAAAGACAGTTGAGTGCATTAGTCAAATTTACTGTTTTGTTAATTAATATTAATCTGTGAAAATACTGTAATTTTGTAAGCAAAAGATCCCAATGAAAATATAATTCAGTTGCAACCTCCAATATCTCTACAGCATCAAAAAAGAAATACTTGATTGAAAATGTTTATTCCACTACGAGCTATGATACCTGGATACATCAGACTGCTGCAGGTGAGCATTAGAAAAAGGTGGTTTGAGTGTGGAGAATTTGTCTGAAGTTTAAGTCAGTGTATTTTAGTTTTGTATAATAACTTTTAGTTCTTGCATATCAAAATTACTGAATTCACATGTACATGCAGTTAAATGATACAGTTTTGAAATCTATGTCAATAAATTAAACTAGTTTTTGGGAGACTTTGTAATCTTATGCTTTTAACTGAGCTTTTGCAAATTGGACTCATTCCATATAAAGCAAATTTTATTCTGAATTATAGATTATACATTTTCTAAAATTATAGAAAATGTTGCAAATCTCCTTAAATCCAAAATAAATGTCTTGTTGCATTTAGGCCATTGTTGATGTTCTGCATGAGAAACTCCTGAGTGTACTCAGTGTTATGACTGATATCACTGCCAGTTTCTGTTGTTTTGAGTAATATTACAACAAAAAAGCACGCAACTTCTAAAATGCCCATTTCATCATATGGCATAGGCACAGGGGGTAGTCTTATTTCTGAGCTTTTGCCTCCGAGCTTACGTTTTAAATAGATTTCAGATTAAAATCTGATTTACAAAGAACACAAAGATGAAATCCAGTAATGAATGGTAGCTACTGCGATACCTTGAATTACACACATCCATTTAAATGACGCTAAGCAATTTATAAACAAGAATGAGGACAGACAATTATGATGGAAACATGGTTATTGGGGGTAAAATATATTAATAAATTAGAATTTTGTAATGCATAGGATTTTATATACGTAATTTATGTAACATGGTCAACAATTTTGTGACAGCAGCTGGCAATGGATAACAATAGCATTATTATAAAATGTTGAATGTATTGTTCCTTTTGTTGAGCTGCTTAGTTTAATACTGTCTTTCTCAAAAAGTAGGCATTGCTGCATTGCATGAAAGAGCCAGAGAGCTGGATGGAAGTTTAACATTGGAAAGTGAATCAGGAATTTTTAAAGCTCACAACCAGTAGTAAATTAAGACAATTTGTGAATTCTGGAAATCTCAGGAATAGCATCAAAAACTTTAAAAATGTTCATCATGTCAGTAATCTCTTTATTAAAATGTTAGTAGTATCCTTTATCTGAATTGTAAATTAGTATTTATTTCAAACATTTTTAGAAGAATGTAACAAGAAGCACATTATTTTTTGAAGTACAGTATTTTACACATAAATAATGTTAACCATCATGTTAAACTTCTGTTTATATTGCCACAAAATACCCATATTATTAAAACTCAAAAATGTACTAACATATAAAGAATGGACAGTGGTCTCTCATCTCTTGACCAATAATAATTGATAATACTCTGGATGATTAACTAAGCTGCAAAAATTGAAAGTCTTTTAAGTTTATATGAACTATGGTACATTTTACAGACTCATTAAACTCACCTTCAATCAACATTCTGCAGACGTCCTCGGAATATTGTCATGCTTGGTAGGTTCAGGAAAAATTACAAGCTAAATGGATAAATCAAAATTTTCCACCAATTTGCAGCTCCTATCTTTGTATAACACCCCAGGACCTATGCAGTTTCACCACTCTACTTTTCCGTCACTGAAAATTCTTTTCTTAGCACATTAGACCTTTCACGCCATGATTTGTGCAACATTAACTGCCTCTCTACAACATTTATTAGTTTAGGTAAATGTTATTTCACTTTGCCTGACTGAGATTTTTTTCTTTCTTGTGTTTTCCAAGTGTTTATAAGACATCAACACCTGACAATGAACTTCCAGAAGCATAATACTGGGTTGTCCTTACCAGTTCTTTTTGGGTCACCTGATGTTTAGTAACCAATCATAGGTTTCACTCAGTGGTCAAATGTAAAACAAATAGAGCAGACAGAAGCAAACAAACAAAAGTATTAGTGTACGAGAAGATCGGGCACAACTGGAATTTTCCAGCTACACTGTAAACACACAATATGTTGTCTTCATTGTGAAAAAGAAATTAAATGCCTGATTTAAAAGCAAATTACTGCGGATGCTGGAATCTGAAACCGAAAGAGAAAATGCTGGAAAATCTCAGCAGGCTTGGCAGCATCTGTAAGGAGAGAAAAGAGCTGATGTTTCGAGTCTAACTGATCCTTTGTCAAAGCTTTGACAAAGGGTCAGATAGATTTGAAATGTCAGCTCTTTTCTCTCCTTACAGATGCTGCCAGGCCTGCTGAGATTTTCCAGCATTTTCTCTTTTGGTTTTAAATGCCTGATTTGTTAGGTGAGCATTTCTGAAAATCTGAATACTCTTAAAAATATAACAGCCCATCTGTGAACTTCATAAAAATTTCTTGTCATCCAAACTTGATGAAGCATTATGCCAGGTATGCCTTGTTTTATAAAATACATTCATAAAAAACAGGTGCTCCATTACAAGCATGATAATGTTTAGAAATTGCTATATCAAATAACACCTATGTACAGAGAGCACACTGACATCCCAGCTAATATTTGAGATATTCTTATGTCCATTGTTGCTGCCAGTTAACCAATGAGAAAAGAATGTTGCTCCCATTTGGCATTGCGATAAATTGTCATCCAATTTTGTGGAAACCACGAATAGTAGTAGGTGGCACAGTGGTTAGCACTGCTACCTCACAATGCTAGAGACCCGGGTTCAATTCCTGCCTCAGGCAACTGTCTGTGTGGAGTTTGCACATTCTCCCTGTGTCTGCGTGGGTTTCCTCTGGGTGCTACAGTTTCTTCCTACAGTCCAAAGATGTGCAGGTTAAGTGAACTGGCCATGCTAAATTGCCCAATGTGTAGGTGTAGGGGAATGGGTCTGGGTGGGTTGATCTTCGGAGGGTCAGTGTGGACTTGTTGGGCCAAAGGACCCGTTTCCATACTGTAAGTAATCTAATCTAGATTGTACATAACAATTAGTGCAGCAGTAGAAGACTTGTTTCAGGGAATCCCTCAGGTCAGAGTTTCAATATCAGCATGGAAATGTTTGCTGAAGAAACCCAAGTGTCAGTTATCTTAGGTATTTTTAGACTTTAATTCCTTACAGACACTTCAAACAAAATGCAAGTATCCTCCCCACTCACCTCATAGAGCAAAACTCCCAGCTTCCCGCGGAGGGATATTAGTAACATTTCCATCTACATGTACAGTTTTGAACTAGTCTACACTATTTTCATTAAGAGCCTTTGGGAAGAGAATTTGAAGAAAGAGTACATATTGACAACTTTCCACTGAAAATGTTACAAAAAGCAATTGATGACATAGACCTGGAAAGGTGCAGATGCACAGATCTTTGAAGGTGGCAGGTCATATTGAAAATGTAGTTAAGCAAAGAAATGAGTTTGAGCTTCATAAATAAAGACCTTGAGTAAACAAGCAAGAAAGTTATGTTGAACACTAATAAAACTCAGGTTGAGTCACAACTGGAATTTCACATTGAGTTCAGTTCACTCTCTATTCCTGATGAAGGGCTTTTACCCAAAATGTCGATTTTCCTGCTCCTCGGATGCTGCCTGAACTGCTGTGCTTTTCCAGCACCACTTTAGTCTAGAACCTGGTTTCCAGAATCTGCAGCCCTTGTTTTTTAACTAGTCCAGTTCACCATACTTAAGGTTGTGAGAATTCATGAGAGGATGCAAAGGATGGGGAATTTTGACTGTAAGGTTACATCAGAGAAACAGAGGCTGTTGTAATTTGAGTAAGGAAGATTAAGGGAATACTTGAGAGAGATATAGAAGAATATATTGGTTTGGATGAGGTAGATAAAGATTATTTTTTTTAGATAGATTAGATTACCTACAGCATGGAAACAGTCTCTTCTGCCCAAAACAACCCTCCGAAGAGAAACCCACCCTCCCTATATTTATCCCTGACTAATCCACCTAACACTATGGGCAATTTAGCATGGCCAATTCACCTAACCTGCACATCTTTGGACTGTGGGTGGAAGCTGGATCACCCAGAGGAAACCCACGCAGAACATGCAAACTCCACACAGACAGTTGTCCGAGGCGGGAATTGAACCTGGGTCTCTGGTGTTGGGAGGTAGCAGTGCTAACCACTGAGCCACTGAGCCACCCCAAATAATCTGTTCCCATTAGCTGATGGTGCAAGGATTATGGAAGATAGATCTAAGATTTTAAATCATGAAATGGAGAGGTTTGTGAGGAAGAAGCAGTGACTATCTGGAATATGCTGCCAGTAAGGGAGGTGGACATAAAGTCCATCAATGATTTCAACAGTCAGTTGGATGTAGATTTGAAACAAATAAACTTTCAGTACTAAGGGGATGGTGCAGAAGAATGTGACTCTCTGTTTTGCTCTATGGAGCGTCATCTTGGACCCAATTTCTTAAAAACAATTTTTTTTTTCTCTTTGGGTCAGGACACTACCACTGCATCACAAGAGGGCCCCACAGCAATTTTCAGACAGTGCTCTCTTTCTTTACTATAAAAGACTGATCTTTTCTATCTGTTTAGCATCAACATGGAAATGTCCTTGGAACTTTTTCAAGTTCAGTTTCAAGTTGTGAGAAGGTGCTTGTCCTATCAGCCATTCCTCAACACAGTTCATGTTCATAGTCAAAGAAAATGACAGGTTGCAGGATCTCCACATGCCTTTCTTCTCTGATGATTGGCTCATCAAAACCTTCCACTGGAAGTCTATAAGTAGCGAGAGACAACAGGATCTCAATATTTGCTGAGTTTTCTGATTATTTCCAAAGTGTACTGTCATATCTGAAGCAGCAATATTGCAAGTTAGTGTGAGCTACTTTTATTTGGATCACAAAGAGATCTTGTTTTATTCGAGCCATTTCAGAAACTGTCTCCTTGGTTCCAATGGTTTAAATTAGGTAATCAGTTTAGACTCACAATTCAAATTTTGTTTGAATTCATTTTTATGATTTAAAAGAGACTTATGGGGCAACGTTTTCATGCAAGGGGTGGTACGTGTATGGAATGAGCTGCCAGAGAAAGTGGTGGAGGCTGGTACAATTACAACATTTAAAAGGCATCTGGATGGGTATATGAATAGGAAGGGTCTGGAGGGATATGTGCCAAGTGCTGGCAAATGGGACTAGATTAACTTAGGATATCTGGTCGGCATGGACGCGTTGTTCTGAATGGTCTGTTTCTGTGCTGTACACCTTTATCACTTTTTATACTGTGTTTCTATTCAATTAGTAAAGCTATGTTGGAGATTAGATGCATTCAGTTTGGCATGTTAGCAGACAGTCTTTTGGACTCACGCAAAGCTTTTAACCTAATGTTATTTCCCACTTTCACTTGATTTAAATTGACTATCTGTCTTTTTATCTGCTGCTATACAGAACAGAATTTTGTTTCAACCCAGATAAACCCAAAAACCTAACTGAGAATAACATTCATTTCCGTGGAATAGGTCAAAGGCAAACAAGTAACTCAAGCAGTAGCAGGCCAAATAAATGAGTTCAATGTATTTCACATTGCTACAACCTTGCACCAAAAGACTACCACTTCTGACACAATTGCATCATGTGTTTGCAATTAAACAAACCCTTTTATCAAATTTTGTACAAGTACAGATTGATTTAAATGTAGGGTAATAGGGTAGGGCTATGGGTCTGGGTGGATTACTCGTGGAACCAAGTATTTGAAGTGTGTTAATATTCAAACTTTTTTCAAACTATCCTGTTACATTTCAGCAGCATGGTGTCTAAGTGGTTAGCACAGCTGCCTTTCAGCGTCAGGGATCTGAGTTCAATTCCAGCCTTGAGTAACTATCTATAGTTTTTAGCTCATGCAGCCAACCCACATTGACCAACTACAAACTTAAGGAGTTCTGTTTCCATAAAGCTGATTTTGAAAATGTATAGAATTTTGTTATATTTGCATTCATCATAATAAATTAATACCGTCATTTCCTGTGATTTCTGTAATAAACTAATAGAAGCACCAAAAATTCTTGGAAGTTAATGTTTCTAAAAACAAAGTTAGCAACTTAAATTGCTCAAGTAATTTACTGGTTGTGAAATATTATTTTAAAATAACAGAAACACAAAGGTATGAGGTCCTACTATTAAAAGGGTCAGATTTAGTGTGCGCCATTTGTAGAAAAATTGTAAATGCATTTATTAATAATTCCTTTACAATTTCACTACAAACCTCACATTTTATTTTATAATGCTTTCTATAAGGTGTGTAGGATTGGTTTTGTTCAACTTTGAATCATCATTGCTGTCAGAGCCAGTAATGGATGTTCTGGTAAGTCCACCCAATTTACTCTATGTCTTTGTATGATTAAATCAACAGTAGAGAATCAGTAAAAATGTAATAAAAACAAAGTACTGCGGGTGCTGAGGATCTGAAATAAAAGGAGAAAGTGATGGACAAACTCTGGCAGCATCTATGATGAAAGTGACAGAGTTAACATTTAGAGTCTAATATGCCTCTTCTTCAGAACTAAAGTGGACTGAAAAATGATCATTTTATGCCGTTGACAATAGGGGAGGCGGATTGAGTGGAACAGGTGGTGCCAAAGTAAAAGACGAAATACATTCTAATGGCAGTACAGGAAATATGTAGATTAAAAACAGTGGCGTTAATAGCAAAAATAAGCCAGCTTTGATGACCGCAAACCCATTCAAACAAAATGCAAGGTTGGGGATAGGTGATATAATCAAAATGGAGGATCAAGTTCAAACACTGTTCTTCATTCTGATTATACTTCCAACGACATACTTGTTTCCATGTGTTGCTCTCATTAGAGCTATTTTCTGCTATTAACGCCTATTATTAATATCTATTCTTCTATATCTCTCCTCTACTTCCATTAGTGTTCCCTTTGCCTTTTCTGATAGGCAGCCTCACCACTTGTTCCACTTGCTCCTCCTATTTTCTCAACAGCATAGAAACCATCAGTTTTAAGGCCCCTTCTGAGTTTCTCCAGAATTTTCTGTTTCTATCGTGATGAATTAGTAATTGTGATGAAACATGTGATGTTTCATTTCAATAGATAATTCATTTTATGATATATTATTGATAACTCTCATTATGTGTATGTATAAATTAAGGCAGCACAAAATATGAGTGAGACTAGACCATATGATCCTTGTAGCCAGCTCCATTATTCAAGAAAATCATGCCACAACTCCACTTTGAATACTTGCTCTCCGTAGTGGTTCTCAGAGAAACAAAATCTATTTATTCCAGCCTTAAGTATGTTGAACAATGGGAGCATCCACAACCCTCAAGGCATGTCATTTATAATGATTCCCAGTCCTTTGAATGAAGAAATTTCTCATCTTAGTCCTAAATAACTGAAACTTTTCTCCAATTTACGAGTCCCGCATGAGAGGAAACAACTTTTGTGTTTGTCAAACTTCTTCAGAATTCTGTAGCGTTCAGTGGGATCACTTTCCATTCTTCTAAACGACAATGGAGATAGGCACAGCTTACCTAGTCTCATAGGACAACCTTCTCATTGCAAGAAACAATCTGTTGAATTTTGGTATGCCACCTGCAAAGCAAGTATATCCTTCCTCTGGTATAGAGGTTGATGCTATGCACAGTATTCCAGGTGTGATCTCACTAAGGCCTATTCAGTTATAGCAAAACCTTATTATTCAGATACGATAATCCCCTTGCAATAAAGGCCAGCATGCTATTTGCCCTCATGGTTGTTTGCATTAAATGCATTCACCTGCAATTGTTCTGTCCACACAAAATTAATGTTTGAAGTTTCAAAAATTCACTATTGAAATATTTTAATGTTTTAAAATATTCATTTGAAAATTATTTTGCATTGTGTTACAATAATAGAACAATTCAATGATGTGTCCCAAATATGCAATGCATGCTGAATAAAATAGTATTGATTTTCTATTGTTGCAATTTCCTGTACATGATTACAGGTAAGCATAGATGGCTGCCCAGCAGACTCTTTGGCATCCTGACTGGCCTTAGTATTATGAATGAGAAACTGATTGTATGTTACCTGGAATCATACATAGGCAAGAGTAGAGTTATTGATTGTTCACTGTTATAAACAAGTATCCATTTCAAAATGGTTGCCTATAATATAACTGCTTATCTTTTATTGAAACTAAGAATAGTTTTTTTTGTCTTTTAGAGTCGATCTGCTGGCAAAATGACACTGAACAATACAGACACATTGATGCATGGGACAGCTCTATTTCTCGGCGTGTTAGGTTTCAGCATGTCCTACTATAGTACACGACAAATGCAACTTCAGCAGAAATCATTAACTAACTTTAAAACATCTACCTGATAAAGAAGTGGATACAGAATGTTCACTGTCAGGCCATGAAAGTGAGATTGTATTTGATGGTAAATGTTGTCAGATCACCTCCTGGATTTCGCCTGCTGTCTTAAAGTTTTAAAATCCAATAAGCTTCGCTATCATTACAAATGCACTAATGATTTGTCGTGGTAAAGGCAATCGGCCTTTAACCTAATGCAGACTGTTAAATTTTGAAACTTTGTGCATAGAAATTTGAATCTGAAGCTAAGTCTAAGCCATATTGTAATTAATTATGCAAAATGGAGACTGCTGTCATTCACTATGATGGCTGTGTGCAGAGATATATTCAAAGTGATTCCATGTAACTAGCCACAAAATTTTGCAGAAGTTAAAAACTGTTTTTACCATTAACCTCTGAAAACGTGGCTGACATAGTAGGCCAAATGCACCATAAGAATGGAAGGAGCAAATATAGGCCATTTGGCCCTCTGTGCCTACTCTGTTATTCAGTAAGATAATAGCTGATCTTCTACCTCAACTCCACCTTACTGCTTGATAACAAAACACCTAAAAATCCATCAATCTCTGACTTGAAAGTATTTGATGATTGAATACTTACAGCCCTCAGGTTTAGAGGATTCCAAATATTCACAGTCCTTTGAGTGAAGAAATTTATTCTCATTTCAATCCTTACTGTTTAAACCCTCCTTGTGAGGCTGTGATTCCTAGCTCTAGACAAGAAAGACAGCCTCCCTAGCAACTATCCTGTCAAGTCTCTTGAGAACTGTATATCTTTCAGTGAGATAACTTCTCATTCATTTAAATTTCAGGCAGTAGGCTTTTTCCTCTGAATTTCTCCTCATAGGAGAATCTCTGTATCCCAAGAGTCAATCTACTGATCCTTTGGTACCTTCCTTTGAAGAGAAGTGTATCCTTCGTTTGGTATGGAAATCAAAAGTGTTCTCATCATTGCACTTGTAATTTCCCTAAGGTCCTCTATAATTGCAGCAAGACTTATTTAGTCTTACTCCAAAACCTATGTAAGAAAAGCTTATATTCCACTTGTCTTCCCCTAATTTTGTATTGTTGACTGTGCTTGTTAACTTCCTGTGAATTGTATGTATGCAAATGCCTTTTGAAAACCAACATCTCCCAAACTCTTGCCATTTAATAAATATTTTGTTTTTATATTTTTGTTACCAAAATGAATAAATACATCTGGCTTCAAATTATGATCCATGAGGAACAATTTTGTTTACTCACTCATCCATATCCCTTTGTAACTGGTCTGCATTCTCCTCAGACCTTACTTTCTGATCAAAGTTTATATTATCAGCAAGCATGGACACACTACAAATTGTTGATGTAAATTATAAATAGGTAAGCCCCAAGCACAGATCCTTGCAGTACCACAATGCAGTTTGTTAGTGTAAAATGTCCCATTTATTCAGATTGTCTGGTTTATGTTGGTTAACCAAACTTCAATGCATACAACATATTACCCTCAATCCTCGAAGCCATGTTTTTTCTCCCCCTTCTTGAATAACAAATTTGTCTTTGCTGTTTCCAATCCCTAGAGATTATTCTAAAAGCTAAAGGATTAAAATGCTTCTTCTAATTTTGTAGCCATCTCCTATGACATAAACCATCAGGTCCAAGGGATTTGTCAGCTTTTAGCTCCATTAATTTGCCCAGTACAGTATGTGTACTAAAACATTTTTTTAAAAGTTCCTCAATCTCACTAATCTCTTTGTCCCTCATTATTTCTAGAATGCTCTTTGTGTCTTCTAACATGAAGGATACAAAGGGTTTGTTTAATGTTTCTGCTATTTGTTTATTCCACTAGCAATTTATCTGTCGGCCTATTAGAAAGATGCTTGCTACTATTAATCTCCTTTCTTCCATTAATGTTTTTATATACCTACAGAAACTTTTCCAATCTATTTCTATGTCTGTTCCTAGTTTACTTACAACTTCAGTTGTCTTTCTATCTTCTTCTTGGTCATCTTTTTCTGAATTTTAAGATCATCCCCAATCTCACACTTGATTTTCTTTGGGAACATTAGAAGCTCTTACTTTTAATCTATTCTGTCTTTAAATTATTTTATTAGCCAACTCTGTACCACTTTTCATGCTGGATTTTTATTTCTTAAGAATTGTTATGTGTTGTGGGTAATGATTTTAAAAATATTAGACATTGCATATCTACCCCTTACTTTACTTACCATATCTTTACAAAGGTATCAGAAAAATATACATTGCCAGTATTCTATTAATAATTTCATTAACTTTTGTGAATTAGTAACAGTACTGGATTAATATGTGGTTTTAAAGGATCATGGTATCTTTGTTCAAAATGCCATTAATTTCATTATCTGGCAATCATTGTAATCAATCAAATGCAATATTTTAAATATGAACAGAAGCACATCAATATGATGCTATGCAATGATATATATATATATTTGGCAATTTAAAGAATAACATTTATCTTACTGTATAAAGACCATTATTGACTGCAAATCATGACATACTTAACCAGAACGTAGCAGCAAAAATATAAATGAATTACCAGAGCAAGAGAAAGGCAAAAATTAATTGCTCAAGACAAAAATAAAAGTTAACTTTTGCCTCAATACTCAACTACCTCTGCTGACACTTAGAGATTAAAAAAAACTCTCATTACAAAATGAAAACTGCCAGGCTCAACTTCATGATCACAAAGAAAAGTGTATTTTACAGAAGTATGGCAAATGGAAGTAACTGTAATTTGTTTTAGCTCTGTCCTTTCAGTTTATTGTCCTTCAGCTCTCTGAAGGAAGACAGATCTGATGCATAGCACTCAAACCTCCACCATACAGGACAAGGAAATAGATATCAAATCCAACCCAAGGCGTCCATTTGCTATGGTAACACGCACTATCCATCCATGTCGTGGTCTGGAGCTACAAATACTGATGGTACAGGTTCCAACATTTCTGTCTTGTTCAAAGTGCCTCTGATTCAGCAATGTGACTAGGTTGGTATAGAAAACACGTTGGCACACTCTGCCTAATGCCCACTATCATCTTGGAGTGAATTCCTTCATCACGAATGGAGCATGACATATGGGTCAACAAATGAACCAAGCATCTTGATTGTGTATGTTCATCAGCATTTTCCAATCAGATTTTGTAGCAATGACAGATCAGACCCCATTTTATGATCCAGATAGAGACTATAACTTTTTATTTCAAAATAGACAAAATTTGAAATCTCCAATACTTATTTAGAGAATAACCATACGATTTTGCATTTTAAAAATCTTTAGAAAATCAGAAAGATAAAATAATCTATATTACCTTTTTTTTATCTTTAACACAGGCTAAGCATAAATTAACAACCAAATTGTAGTAAAACACAGCCCAAAGGAAAAATAGAGACAAAAACTGAAATTGCTGGAGAAACTCAGCAGGTCTGGCAGCATCTTTGGAGAGAGAGCTGAGTTAACATTTTGTGTCTAGTGATCCTTTTTTAGGACACAGCCATTTCATCTACTGTTTACCAAAATGTATTTCCTATCAACCTGCTCCACTTCAACTTTTAAACTCTGAAAATCTGCCCTTTTCCGGTCTGGAATCTTAATCCTTGACTGATTTTTAAAAAAAAAATCCTTTCCCAATTTAACATTGACCTTTATTACGTTATAACTGTTATTTCTCAAATGCTCCCCCACTTTGACATTCTCCACTTGGCCTGCCTTATTTCCTAGGATCCAATAAAGCACAGGTCCATCAATAGTAGGACTGGAAATGTACAATTCCAGAAATTTCTCCTGTCTCATTGCAGGATTTTCTCCCCCTTCTATGCCCCACAATCTCACTTTTTTCCCAGTCTACCCTGCATAATTGAAATCACTGACTATCACAACCTAATTGTCCTGCAGATTTCCATAACCTGCTTACAAATGTTCACTCCTACTTCCTTACCACTATTTGGATGTCTTTAATAAATGCTGCTAACGTCACCGCTCTCATCCTGTTTCTCACCTCGAACCATATAGATTCTAATTCAACAACGTCATCTCATTCAAAGGCAATGATATTATTATTTACCAAAACTGCTATACCTCTTCTCTTTTTACCCACCCTATTTCTACAAATAATCTTAAAAGCTGGAATGTTAAGTATCTAATCCTGTTCTGGCTTGAGCCATGTTTCTGTCAATGGTGTTATATCATATAATTTCTACTTCTAGTTTCCCAATTTGTTCACTACACTCTGTGTATTTACATATATACAATTATTTTTGCCTTTATCTCTTGCTCATTAAGATGCAAGCATGATTTTGTTCACTGTCAACACTCAAGCCTTCCCTCACTTCCTTTTCTCTGTTCCCCATTTTCTCTCTTTTGCCCTCTCTGGTACTTCTAAAACTGGGCTCATTCGTCAATTCACCTGCCTGCCTTATAAGTTTAAATCTATCTCCACTACAGTATTTAATCTCTCAGCCAGATGCTTAGTTCCATTTCTGCGCAGGTCCTTTCCCAAAAGTGATCCCAATGTCCCAAAAATCATAACCCTTCCCTAATAAACCATATCTTAAGCAACACATTTACCAAAACATCCATCCAACACATTTACCTCTACGCGGGTGAAGCTCATGGCACAGGCAGTATTTTTGAGATTACCAGTCTGGAGATCTGGTGTTTCAATATTCTCCCTAATACCTGAAACCGATTATACAAGATGTCCAATCTATCCTGAAAATGTTGATGGTTCTCACATGAACCTCAACCACGGGTTGTGCATTTTCCATTTCCAGATGTTTATTCAGCCTTCACCAGCACTTGCATCCCCGAGGCAACCGACCATGCTCAAAGACTCAAAATCTCAGCTGCAAACTCGCCTGTCTATCCCTCAAGCTGTTGAGTCAACCACTTTCTAACACACATCCACCAACTTCAATACCACTGAGTCACCAACATCACATATCATTCTGTTCTCCTCCTGAGGGGTTTCAACTCTTTACTTTCAAAGACCCAACTTGCCTCAAAAACCACACTGACTTGGACTGCGTCAGAGACTGCTCACTTCTGAGTGGCTTAATCTTGTCTCCTGAGGCCATGCTATTCTGGATTCCCAAGCTTACACTCCAACATTGACTTATGGGCACCATTCCATTTCATTAGCCACATTGAGCCGATATTCGCTGCTTTAGAGATTTGCGTCTGCAACAAATGTCAGCAATACCGAGCCAGTGACTTTATACCACCTTCTAAACTCCGAAAGACTTCTTCCCGGCTTCAACTGGAATGGTTTGACTGGACTTGTGGCAATTGCTAAATGTCTGAAAGGAAATCAAAGGGGATGATAGAAGTCAGGAAAGGGGTCATACATGGGAAGCAAATGATCCGTGATCACACTCACAGCGGTTTGCTCAGTATGGTGGCAGAATCAAGGTAAGCTGACAGTTCAGGAAGATCATGAAGCAACCATCCTCAACATTCTCAGTGACATTAGATGCTTTGTCACAGTTAATTCCATGATGTTGAAAACCAATTCCACCAGAGGATGTAGGAAATAGAAGGATACTTGTGCCCTGCCAATCCAGTTCTATTCTTCTCCTTTCTACTTTGTGTGACCTTATCCTGAAAGGGACTGGTCAAAATGTCACTATTTGTATTGCACTACGTTTAGGCAATATAACTGCCATGGCTGAATATCCAGCGGTGTATGGGAGCAATATTGGTTCAAATATCTGAATATTAGATATGAGTCTGAAGTGCTAGTGACTACTGATAGTTTAGTTATGTACTGAGCAGTGAGAGAGGCGGGTGATGTGATGCCGGTCAAAATGTGTGGTGCTAGAAATGCATGGTCGGTCATTCAGCACCCGAGGAGCAGGAGAGTCGATATTTCGAGCATGTAGTGCATGAAATAGGATGCAAAGCCGTGTTCACTGACTATGACTATCTATATAAGATCATTAGACTTCTTGAGTCACTCTGTTAGCTCAGTAGATCCAGATTAAAGGGACTGACCTCCGTGAGCACCTGTTCCCTTCTGAGGGATGTCCTTGGAGACCTCCTGAGCTCCTGCCCCACCACCATTATTCGTGGAACCATGTCTTGCCATTTACCTCCAACAACCATCCCTGATGCTGGAGCCCCACTTTGGCTCACAAACCATTCTTCTTTTTAAGCAATACACAAATAGAACTCAGCACAGCCTGCTATTATTTAGCGTATATTCCCTTTAAGAGGATCAGACTGCCTTTAAAAACAGAGGTCTGGTTAGACCTCATATAAGCACGATACTGCTTTGCTGCATGCTGAGTACAGAGGCAACCAGCAGCACAGAGACTACACAGCTCAATAGTACCACTAATGTAAATGACGTGACAATACCAACTTTGTGTGCTGTCTACTTGTACCACAGTTAGTGCAAGCGGATCATAACTGGCAACCCATTGGAAAGTTAAAGATTCAACAAGTTTAATACAAGGACAGAGATCAGAAAAGTGGCAGAGGTCAGGATAAAAAACCAAGGGAAAGGATTGTAATGGGATGAAAGGCAAAAGAGTTTAATGACAGAAGAGCGCAAAGTGTAAAGCTAAAGATGGCAGTGGGGTTGTGAAGAAACAGAAGATGGAGCTGGAGAGATGTGAGTGGGCATGGCATTAACAACAACAGTCATCCAAAAGCAACTTAAGATTTGTAGTTATTGAACTCAGCGTTAAGTTTGCAAGACTGTGATGTCCCTCATCTAAAGGCGAGGTCTCATTTCTCAAACTCATGTTGAATTTTATTTGAACAGAGTAGGAAGTCCAGAACAGATGTCAGAGTAGAGATGGTGGAGCGGGAGAATTAAAATGACCAATGACTGGAAACTCAGGGTCACGCTTGCATACTGAAATGAGGTGTTCTACAAAGTAGTCACCAAATCTGGTGATGATATTTCCAGTGTGGAGGAGCAGCATATATACTAAAGAATTAATTCATTGTTTCACATATTTGGGGACTTGGATGGTGAAAAGGGAGAGATAAAAAGACACGTGTACCTCCTCTGCTTGCATGGGAAGGGGAGGCAGTGTTGAGGGGGTAACTGTGTAGTGAACCAGGGTGGTGCAGAGGGAATGGTCCCTTTGCAATACTGAAAGGGGAAGGAGGTGGAAGATATATTTGGTGGTGGCATCACACTGAAAATGGCAGAAATGGTGCTCAATGATCCATTGAATATGAAGGCTGATGGGGTAGAAGGTGAAGATGAGAAGAATCATGTTCTGGTTCTTAGAATAAGGTGGAGGGTTTAGAGTTGAGGTGCAAGAAATGAAATGGAATAGTCTGGTTGACAATCTCAGTAACAGCAGTGGGGTTGCTCCAGTGACAAATAGAGGAGACATATGATGGATCAGATGCACCAGAAATGATTGGTGGAAAGTGTAGTCAAGGTAGTTATTCAAGTCAGTGGGCTTAAAGTGGATATATCCAGAAATGGAGACAGAGAAGTTAAGGAAGGAAAATAAGATTTAGAGATGTATCATGTAAAGGGAGGAAAGAATGGAAACTAGAAGAAAAGTCATTGAGATTTCTACATTCAGACTAAAGCAACAAAAGACACAAACACAGTCATATGCTGTAAAATGTTGTTAGGAATGCACCTGAATAGCACTGAAACATAATATTTTCTATGAAAAAGAAGAGAGGACCTATACAGTTATCATCCCTTTCTCAAAAAATTGGTACTATTTTCTGTATTATTTTCCCAGATGATTGCTCTCGCACCTCATGATGTTTGCATCTTCTGGTATGTTGTACAAGGTAAGGGTTGTTTGAGACAATGTGCTGACACCAATCTTCCTCCAAAACCATATTACCAACTCCATCCCTGTCCCTTTGGTCAGACAGAGATGATGAAGAGCTTATGCTCGAAACATCGATTCCCCTGCTCCTTGGATGCTGCCTAACTGGCTGTGCTTTTCCAGCCCCACACTCTTGACTCCAGACTGAGATAAGCCAGACTGTTCACAACCTTGTGTCACATTTGACCCTGAGATGTGCCTCTGACTTCATATTCACATGATAACTAAGATTACTTATTTCCACCTCATTATATCACCCAAATTCACCTGTGTCTCAGATCATCTGTTGCTGAAACCCTCATTCAGGGCTTTATTGCTTAAGGACTCAAGATTTTCAATGCACTCCTGGCTCTTGTCCCACATTCTACCTCCAGAAGATCTTTTATCACTCTGCTGGCCATTTCTTAACTTGAAGCATCACTCCTGTGTTTGCTGACCAACATCAGCTCCCAGGAATGAGAAATGTCTTAATTTTCAAAAATATTATTCTTGCCTTCAAATTCCTCCCTATCTTTGAAATCTCCTCCAGCTCTTTCATCTTGTCTCTAGAGGTCCATGATTGTAACCCACCAATGGTGCCTATACCTTTAGTTGCCTGGGCCCCAAGCTCTGGAAGACCATACCTGCATCTCTATAATTTCTACCTCTCTTCTGACATTTAAGACACTTATTAAAACCTACGTTTTTGACTTAATATCACTTTATACAGTTTAATATTAAATTTTGTTTTATAATGTACCTGAGAAGTTCCTTGCAAAGATTTATTAAGTTGACAGCATTCGAGAAATCTAAGTTGATGCTTTAGATTCCATAAAGATAATGAATGAAGGTAAAGTAAAAATTGTTCAAATGTGAGAATAAGTTTATCTTGACAGAGGTTGGGTTAGTTTGTGGAAACAATTTGGAATTCTTTACAAGGAGGAAACAGAAACATTGGTAATTGAAATTCCATATTGAAAAGAGAATGAAGAGGTTTTTTTTATCTCAGCGGGTTCTGTGATTATGGAACTTCCTGCCTCAGAAGCAAGAAGAGGTGAGGAGACAATGAATATTTTAAAGTGTTGGCAGATAGGAGTTTGTTAGGCAATGAAATCAATCATCAGGATTAGAGAGGAGTGTGGAATTTGAAACATAAACAATTTGGCCATGAACTTATTGAATAGCAGAGTAGGCTAGAGAAGCAAATGGTTTACTTATACTCCTAATTTTTATATTTATATTTTAGTCCCATGCAACTGGAAACTGATAAATTGGTAGTTTTTTTCTCTAGAATTTTTCTCGGGTGCTAGAAAATTTGAACGTGTGGCTGGGAAAACCTGGGACAAAGAGAGAGAAAGCAGAGTCAATGTCGGAGGCAATATGTTCCATGAAGGAAGAGCTGACAGAAAATTCCTGGTCTTCACTCTTAAGAAGGAGGTAGATGTGGACTATTTGGGTTGAGAGATCTATGAGAAATTCAGTCTATCTTTGACTTACTTTGAACAAGACATAATTTCTGCTTTACATCATCAGGCATATGAATTTTGAATGATTATTGGCTACATTTCTATTTTAAAGTTGTATTTTAAGAGACATACTTATGTCATAAACTCTAAGAATTCCTGAAGACAACAGAATTATTTCTTCTGAATAAGCAACAATGAGATGTTTTATTCGTATTTCATGCGTGAGTAACAAAATAATGTTTCATTTATAAGATACTAAATGCTAGTTTACAACACTGTTACAATTGGTTTGCCCACTTATATATTGTTACTTTGTCTGTGAAATTTATTAAAATATATGTAAATATTTAGGGAAATAGTTAGGGAAACAATTAGATTAGATTAGATTCCCTACAGTTGTTAGATTCTTCTGCAGCTTGGTAAATTTAAATAAATAAACTTTGATTTTTTTTCCACTATTTATAAGTGCAAAATGCTGTTGATGCTGAAAATCTGAAACAAACAGGAAGTGCTGGAGAAACTCAACAGATCTGGCAGCATCTGTGGAGAGAGAAAAACAGAGTTAATGTTTTGAATCTGATATGACTCCTTGAGAAACTCAAAACATTAACTCGGTTTTCTGTCTTTCTATTGATGCTGCCAGACTTACTGAGTTTCTCCAGCATTTCCTTTGTTTGTTCACTATTTCTTGGTTTTGTATGAATTTGTAAAAAAAAAAATCATGCTTCCAATCTTTGCATGTGCTAATAAAAACAAGTTGTTTCAACAGGAGTTACAGGACTGTATGTTAATTTGGGGTTTCTATGAATAAACCATAAGAACAATGATTCTGTAATACATAGCTCAGTGTGTAGCTCTTTGATTAAATTATGGCCTTCGGTTCCATTCTCAGCAATTGTTTTCATTGCATATAGCCAATGTGCTTTAAATACATCTTCTTAAATGTTGGAACTTATCTGTGCTACAATAGGACCATAGGACCCTGAAGTAATGTAAAAAGCAATCAAATGAGATAAGCTACAAAAATAGCATGTGAGACTATAAGTAAGATAATATTGCTGCAAAACTTGGGAACAAAACTGCAATTAGATAATCAATTAGAAGAAATACTCATGTAAAATTAAGTGCTTGGTACTCATCAAAGAATATGATCCGAAATTTACATGAGGTTTCAGAATTGTAAGCATGCTACATCTCAATACACCTTTGTACAACTGTTATTAAATGTTTCCATCCCAGTGACTGAGTGCTTAGGAGACCATGTGCACCTATCACTAGGTGGCACTATCGTTGTGCAGGTCCTATTTCCAAAATCAACTCAGTGAAAAGGAACTCACTTAATTCTTAAATAAAACTGTAATTATGACAGATCATTTATTTTGCATGACTTTGGTTGTTCCTTTATGATTATGAACATGAAAACATGTTCAGCAAATATGCAAAAAAAAAATAATTATTATGGAGTCTACAATATTCATTCCCACTTATCAAGTTAGTCAACTGTAACTAGGAAATTGCTATACAGTGACTAAGGTAAAGGACTGCTCTGCCATTAGACAGAGGTGACCGGTGGTGGGTTTAACCTGAATGTCACGGTGCCTCAGGCAAAGGGAAAGGTTGAGAATGAGATGCTGTTGGCATCATTCTATGTTGCAAACTGACTGTTCAGTCAACTCAGCTAACCAACCCCCACACTGACTAAAATAGTTTGCAAACAGTTAACATCTAAATTAACCTTGTTAATGAGTAAATACTGTGAAAAGATAATCACTGGTGCACTAGAGAATCTAGGTGTACCTTCTTTACCTGTCAATGTCTTAAAAAAACATAATCAGACCATAAGAATTTTTCAGCCCAGAGGAAAACCTTTTGGGCACTGCCAGATGAAGTATTTTGATGTTAACCTAGTCACCCATCTCGCTCAATTTTCCATCCCTTCTTCCAAGAGAAACACCCATGTCTTAATTTTGAAATTTTATTTCATATCTTTCAGTGGAAGTTCATGGCAACTCACTTCTCATTTCTATTCCAGATTTGGAATTAAATTCTGCACCTGCTATCCCTTCATATTCTTTCTTTTGTTTTAGCCACAATGAACAATGCACTTTGTAGCATATTCTTGTAAACTCCAAAATGATGGAAATGAAATTCCTCTTTTTCCAAGGAAATAAGTTCTACTTTCCTAAGCTTTCTAATAATTTTGGTATTTTCTGAAAAGTAGTAATTTTCTTCAAACGATTAGTACTCCACAGCACACAATACTCCAGGTAGAATCCAGCTAGATTGCAGTAGCATTTCTTCTTTAGCTGCAGTGACATTGCAGTTTGGTTCCCAGAGGAAGCAGCTAACTGAGACACTTGCTTACGTTTATCATAGAATCCCTCCAGTGTGGAACAGGCAATTTGGCCCATCAAGTCCACTCTGACGCTCCAAAGAGCATCCAATCCAGACACAGGACCCTACTCCATCCCTGTAACCCTGCAGTTCCCATGGCTGGACCTGCATATCCCCGGCCACTATGTTCAATTTAGTGGGATCAATCCACCTAACCTGTACATCTTTGAACTGTGGGAGGAAAGCCACACAGATATGAGGAGAATGTGCAAACTCCACACAGACAGTCACCCGACAGCGGAATTGAACCCATGTCCCCAGTGCTGTGAGGCAACAATGCTAACTACTGAGCCATCATGCCGCATGTTTATTTTACAGCATGCGTAATGTCTTTCTGTGAACTGGTTACAAAGTGGATACTCAACATTCCAGGTAGACACAGGCTGATTGTGAAATTTTGACCAACAGATGTTCATGGAGTTGCATCACTATATTTTGTGAATATCCTACTATGAAAATAATGCGAAAACATCCTGCAGGGTAGCATTGTGCAGCACCATGCCATCATTACCATTATGGCATACCTGCTGAGGGTGGAACAGGACATTTACTAGCCTCATCAAGAATGCTGACAACAAAAGAATCGGTGGCATGGTGGCACAGTGGTTAGCACTGCTGCCTAACAGCACCAGAGACCCAGGTTCAATTCCCGCCTCAGGCAACTGTCTGTGTAGAGTTTGCACATTCTCCCCGTGTTTGTGTGGGTTTCTTCCCACAGTCCAAAAATGTGCAGGTTAGGTGAATTGGCCATGCTAAATTGCCCGTAGTGTTAAATGTAGGGGAATGGGTCTGGGGGGGTTGCTCTTCGGAGGGTCGATGTGGGCTTGTTGGGCTGAAGGGCCTGTTTCCACACTGTAAGTAATCTAATCAAAAAAGCCCACATTTTCAGTGGCCTAAAATGTACTGGCAACACAAATTGTTGGAGTTGTTTTCTGTAGGAGACATGTGCTACATAGTGATTGAAGAGAAATGTAAAAGCAGTTCCTCGATTTGTTTTCTATTTCATCAATAATGCCTAATAATTTCAAACAACTAAATACTGTGTTCACTGTTTCATAAATGTATCTGCTTTCCTGACCAGCAAGCTGTACCACTATTCCGATTAACGCACAAGTTCTTTGATGGTTTACTCCCATTTATACCAATCTACAACTAATTTGATTTTATGTATTTATTTTATTCATGACTTTACATATCTAAATCCTTTGGTTGAAAAGTAACACAGAATCAGGAGAAAACCATTCAAGTCTATCAAGCATTATCTGCCGTTTAATTTGATCAAGAGTGATTTACATCTTTTCTCCATTTACCTGTCTTGGACATGCTTATGTAACAAAAATCTTTCAATCTCAGTCTTGAAATTTTGAACTGATCAAGCCTAAACAATGGTGATGCAGGTTTATGCTGTCCTTTGACTGAAGAAGTGTTTCCTAGCATCAGCTCTTAATAGTCTTATTTGAATGTTATGCCTTTTTGAATTCGGATGTCCCAATACAGGAATGAAAGAGAATGCCTGTGGTTGGACCCTGATGTCTCCCTGTTCTGTCGCAACATCTTATAATTTAATTGATACCCTGACCAACACTACTTGTGCCTAAAGCAGATGACTAGACATGCAACCCACCCCAACTTAATATGCCCCATTTTTCCTTTCTGTGAACAGAAAACAGAATTAATCTTCCAATTTCTTGAATTTCCTTGGCAATTTCCATTTTTGCTTGTTTCAGACCTCCAGCTTCAGCAGTTCTTTGTTTTGTTTCTGCTTTTGTTACTTGTTCATAATTATAGTCTTCATGTTATGTCTTTATGGCAATAAAAAGCTATACATTCTTATATTATTTGGTGAAGCACTTTGAAATATTTCACAATTCTTAGTGGTAAAAATGAGTCATTGCAATTTCAGTGTAATGGTAATGTTACCAGATTAGTAATCTGGAACACCCGTCTAATGTTATGGGACATAGATCTGAATCCCAACCATTGCAGATGATAAAATTTGAATGCAATACAATGTGGAATCAAAAGTCAGTCTAATGGTGATCATTAGCCATTATTATAAATAAAACCAATCAGATTCACTGAAGTCTTTCAAGGAAGCAAATCTGCCAGCCTTACTGTCACAAAGCTGGTCCTTTTCTCAAAGCTGTTCTTTTTACTCAAAGTTACTGTGCCCTTGATTTTTTTCAGAGGGATCGTAAAACAGCCCAGGCTCTGAAATGGCTGGGTTGGTGCAGAGATGATTGGTTTATTGGGTCCCTTTTTGTTTACACCTAAATAGATGATACCTCAGGTCAAAGGCTTTCATGTTTTAGAAATGTATAATGAAAGGGGAGTGGCCAGTGCAGACAGCTGGGGTTTTTTTGGTTCAGTTGCAGCAGGGGATGTGCTGCTGACTTCTCTCTCTCTCCTTGCAAACTCTAAGTTGTCTGTGCCATGTTTTACTGTTTGTGCTAAGGGATGTGTGTATTGGGACTGTTGCAAGTACTTTTGGAAGAGCAAAATGAAATTGGGTTTGGATAGGATTAGTTATGCAGTATTCTGTTTTCTGTTCTTTGTGTTTCATTCCTTAATTTTGTAAATAAATCTTGTTTGTTTAAAACTTGGCAGTCAATCCAGCTAATTTACACCAGGAATATCCACTATACAAGAGGCTAAACAAATAGCAAAGCTACAGTCTGGGCTAACCGTGTAAAAATGTTTTGAGGGGTCTGGCCTAGTCCATAACATTACCAGTTCTGTGCTACATGCAACTCCAAATCAACAGCAATGTGGTTGACTCTGGATTGTCTTCTAAAATGGCCTAGTGAGCCACTCAATTGTGTCAAACTGTGACAAAATCTAAACAAAAGAAAGAAACTTAGCAGAACACTTGGCATTGACCTAGGCACTGGAAAGGACAGCAGCAAACATAGCATGAGCTGAAAAATGTGTTGCTGGAAAAGCGCAGCAGGTCAGGCAGCATCCAAGTAGCAGAAGAATCAACATTTCGGGCATAAGCCCTTCTTTTTGATTCTCCTGCTCCTTGGATGCTGCCTGACCTGCTGCGCTTTTCCATCAACACATTTTCAGCTCTGATCTCCAGCATCTGCAGTCCTCACTTTCTCCTAGCAAACATAGCATGGTGAACCCTCCAACATTCTCCCTCCGAACATCTGCGGACATGTGCCAAAGCTGGATGAGTTGTTCCACAGAATAATCAAGAAACAATGTGGCATTAGCTATAATGCTAGAATTACCATTTATAGGCAATGTTCCAGTCACAACCATCCACCCTCCTTGAGAATGTCCAATCCCACTGGCAGCATTGATTCAGACCCCTCCTCCCCTTATAGATGATGGAAAAAAAATGCAATCAGAAAGAAATTGTTCTGGGAGTCCTGAGCATTGACTTTGGACCTCATGAAGTCTCATGGCATCAGATCAAACATGGGCAAGGAACCCTCTCCACCCCCCTCAGCTGATGCATCAATAGTCCACCATATTGAACACTTCTTGGAGGAATCACAGAGAGATGCAAGGGCATAGAGTGTATTTTAGGTGGAGAATTTCAATAACCAAGAGTAAATCATTGGCATAATACTGAATAAGCTGGCAGGGTGCTGAAAGGCATAGCTACTGGACTGGGTTTTCAGCAGTTGGTGAGGGAACCAAAAAGGGACAAATCTACTTGACCTTTTCCTCAACAATCTAATGGTATTAGTAGGAGTGAACACCACATAGTCAATGTGAAGGCAAAGTCCCATTTTCACAATGAAGTAACCTCCATAATTTGTGTGGAACTGCCTTCATGCTAAATCAGTTGGGTTCCAAACAGATCTAGCAAATTTCAAGACCAGGTATCCATTAGCACAGTGGAGCATCAGCAGCATACAATGGTAAGTAGTTTGTAACCTCATGGCCTGCCAATTCTCCAATATACCATTACCATTAAGCTGGGCAATTATCTCTTGTTCCATACTGTAGGAGGACATACCAGAAGCAGCACCGGATATAATTAACACTAAGGTGTCCACTTGGTGAAGCTACACTATGAGGCTACTTTTATGCCAAACAATCAAAGTAGTTTGAATTGAACAGAACTAAGCAATCTATTAGCTAACAGATCAGATTGAAGCTCTGTCCCTGCTGTATCCAGTCATGAATGGTGGTGGACAATACATTAACTAACAGGAGGAAGAGGCTCCACAAATATCCCTAACCTTGATGATTGGGGAATCTAATACAGCAGTGCAAAAGACAAGATTAAAACATTTGCAAGCATCTTCAGCCAGAAATGCCAAGTGGATGCCAGGTCTTGTCCTCCACCTGAGCTCCCCAACAGATTCCAGTTTTCAGCCAATTCGACTCAGTCTACTTGATACTGAGAAATGGCTAAAGACACTGAATACAGTGAAGGCTATGGTGTCTGACAACATTGCAACAAGATAACTGAAGACTTGTACTCCAGAACTTGCCATGCCCCTAGCTACTGTTCCAGTACAGCTACAATACTGGCATCTATTTGACAATATGGAAAATTGCCCAAGTACATTCTGTGAACAAAGGGCAACCCCAACTGGCCAGTTGCCATGTCATTAGTCTAATCTCAGCCATCAGCAAGGTTATAGAAAGGTGATAAACAGCACTGACAAGCGGTACTTGCACATGAATAATCTACTCATTGATGTTGTGTTTAGGTTCTGCCAGGGCCACCCAGTTCCTGACCTCATTACACCATTGGTCCAAATGTATACAAAAGAGCTGAACTGCAGTTTTGAAGTGAGATGTAGCGGCCTCAACATGAATATTTTGTTCCACAAAGTGTGGCATCAAGGAGCTGAAGTAGAACTGGAGACAATTGGAATTGAGGGAAAACTGCTGGAGTCATATCTTGCTCAGTTCAATCATTCTAGCCACAAGGCATCACTGTAGACTTTCTTAGGGCAGTGTCTCAGCCCACCATCTTCACCTACATCCTCAATGATCTTTCCTCCATAATAAGGTCAGAACTGGGGATGACCGCACAATGTTCAGCACTATTCAGCACTCCTCATATACTGAAGTAGTACATGTCCAAATGGAGCAAAATCTGGGCAACATCCAGGTTTGTACTGATAACTGGAAAGTAATACTTTTGCAAGACAATGACCACCTCAACAACATTGCCCTTCAAATTCAATAGCATTACCATCATTCCTCCATCATTAGCATCCTGGTGGTTACCATTGGTCACAAAATGAACTAAGTCAGCCATATAAATACAGTGGCTGTAATAACAGGTCAGAGACTAGGAACTCTGCAGCAAGTTGCTCGCCAGTATTTTTTGTCATCTACAAGACACAAAACTTGAAACTATGCAGGGCCAAGCAACCCACATGATTGCCACACCAACTACCACTTCCAACATTCACTCCTTTCCCCACTAATGCAGTTGCAGTAATGCATGTTGTCCGCAAGATGTACTGCTGTAACTTACAGAGGCTCCTTCCAAGCCCATAACCTCTACCATTTAGAAGGACAGCAGATGGGAGCACCACCACATGTGAGATCCCTGTAAAGACACAGATCATCCTGATGTGTGTAATGGACCATACCAAACCCTCAAAATATATTAAGAAGATAATTTAGACCCAAACTTTTTCTTATATTAAAGGCAAGGGCCAGGCATTGCAAACCAATGGGTCAAACTACCAGATTTGAAGCAAAACACACATGGAAATGTATCACCATTCCTTCACTGTAGCTGGATTAAATTCCTGGAACTCTCTCTTTAACTGCACTCTGTATGTCTCTGCATTCCATGCAATGCAGGGGAAAAAAGACAGCTTACCATAAATTTCTCAAGGGCAAATAGCGATGATCACTAAACATTGGCCGAGCCAGTGACACCCACATCTCATTTAGGTAGGTTCTGATCAAATTATTCAGGTATGTTATTACATACACCTGTCCTCCTGGTTCAGAGGTGGAGCCACAAGAATAGCCCCTTCTGGCTCCAACCCCACAATCCCATTTATAAATATTAAAAGATCCAAGTGGGATTTGCTTAATATAGAATTAAAAACATCTTTACTGAAAAGTCAAAATTGAATGGAGTAAAAGCAGATTCCCTGTCTGAAATTGTATAACATGCCAAATTTTACAATCTATTCAGATATCTGCAAACTATGCAGAAGCTTATGATTTGATTTATTATTATTGTCACATGTACCTAAGTACAGTGAAAAGTTTTGTTTTACATGAAGTACAGACAGACCATAACATACAGACACAAAGATCATCGTGTGAATGAACAGAGCGAGGAATACAAAGTTACAGCTGCAAAGAAAGTGCACAAAAAGCAAGATCAGCATTAGATTTGAAATTTGTGAGGTCCATTCAGAAATCTAATAACAGCGGGGAAGAAGCTGTTCTTGAGTCGGTTGTTACGTGTATGAAAACCTTTGTATCTTCTGCCTGATGGAAGAGATTGGAAGAGATTATAACTGGAATGGAAGGAGCCTTTGATGATTTTAGCTCCCTTTCTTTGGCAATAAGAAGTATAGATGAAGTCAATAGATGGAAGGTTGTTTTGCAAAATGATCTGGGCTGTGTTAACAACTTTCTGTAGGTTTTTTTATGATCTTGGGCAAAGCAGTTGCTATACCAAGCCGTGATGCATCCAGTTAGAATGCTTTCTATGATGCATCTATATACGTTTATGAGGATCCTTATGATGTATGGACTGTTTAGGAATTCTGTCATTTTCTCTCAAAGAGAAAACTTACATCCAAAGCAGTACTGCCAATCAAAATTCTTTACTTATTATGGCATATAAACCCATTTAATAGCCCGCGATTATTGAAAATTGCTGAATTTTGCAATTTGTTTGGCTGATTCACAATTTATACATTCCATTATCAATCAGTGATATAGGAAATAGAAGTTGTGACGGAAGTATGATAATATTATAACAATTTATTGACCCTCATGATACAAAGGTCTTATTTGTTAAGGTTCATATAATAGCAATTTATTTTATAGTTAACGTTTTCTTTGTAATTGAATTTGGAAATAGGCCTGAGGCAAAGTAAGTTAAATGAGAATGGGAAAACATCCCTGAAGTACAGGTATATGTTCTATAGGGTGCAATGCATGTATGTAATGTTGGAAATCATGAAAAATGGGATACTGTGTTGGTGTCATCATGTTCACGGAATATTAACATAATCTAAGACAACACAATGATGTAATTATGAGGAAGCGCTACTCTGCTGGAGGTACTATCTTGTTGATAATCCAGAAATAGGAAAGGCTTATTTGTTTGGGGGGGTAAACAGCAAAACTTCACCAGAAGGTGTCGCTAGTTTCAAAAATAGTTGAAGCTTTAATCACCATCCAATTATCAAAGAATATATTGTATGATTCTGACATGATTTTGATGGAACCAAATATTGATATATTAATATATCCATTACCACTCACATTCTCAAAAATAATTTAATAAATTTACCAAGATTTGCAAGTAGCTTGACGTGCATTTGGCTTCTTGAATTCTCTGCCAGAAGACAGATCCAACCAATAGCACCACACCTCCACACCACCTTGTAAAACAAGGAGGCAGTTCCCAAACATACCCCAACTAAAACAAGGATCAAATCTATGATGTTAGCATATTGTCAGCAATCTGATACATATCAGCTGACCATCCAACTTCGCGCCCCTCCTCCAAAGAGTCCAAGTTGCTATGGCAACATATACTTTTGCATAGCCTGGAGCAATGGATAGTGATGATAAAGACTCTAAATTCCTTCCATCAAACAGCTGAAGTAGAATCTCTCTTGACCTGGAAGAATTTACAAGTTGCTATTCAACCGGTTGGTTATGTTATGTCATACACCCTCTGGACAGCTGTATGACTTGAATCTGGAGCTTTTGTCTCAGAGGTAGATGCTACCTACAACACCAAAGGACCACCTCCATGTGACTCCCTTTACTTAATCTTGTCTGTCATCATCTTACAAACTTCTAAAATGTCAGCGTAAACAATTACTACACCTTATAAAAACTTATACTGATGATCATTAAGCAATTTAAAAGTCATGCCTGCAATATTTAATACAATATTGTTACAAAAAATATTCATGTAAACACTGGTATTGAAAGCAATGGTGTTTTTTTCTAACAATGGAGTAATCTGATAATTCTAGTTATTTAATAACTGTGCAGTATTTGAATATTATCTGGAGAAAAAAGATGAGTGGCGAAGCTAATTGGCCCACACTTTCTGTTGCAGACACTAAGGAATTTCCTCTGCATTTTCAGCACATGATGTCTTTATATTAAACTTCCTATCAATGATTTCCATTTACTTTTGCAAAGGTTGATGTAGCTACTATTAAATTCTGGCCCTTAATCATTGTGAGACAAGAATTGCAATCTTGATAGCTTCATCTTTAGATCACTGGCTTGAACTTAGTTAAATGCAAGTACGAAGGAGGTACTGAAGGGAAACACTGATAGAGATCAAAAACAAGCCAGCAAAGCATTTGCTTTACTATGAAAATGACTGCAACTTAAATTCATTAACAGAGCACTTATGTATTACCCTCAGACGAATAAAAACAATCCCCTGGTGTAAAAAAAAGTGAAACCTGATGTCTTCTGTGATAATGAGAAAAATGTCCTTAATAGTGCCTGTTCATATATTAGCTCACTGGCAACATCTATGGAATGCAGACTCTTGTGATTCTTGTCTCAATTTTTTCTGTTTTGCAAAATTAATTAAGTTTCCCAGTTTTTTTTTAACTGCTTACGAGATTTGCAAAAGTTATAACAGGGAACATAAACATAATCAGCATTTCCCTTGACATCCACTATTTCACCATTACTGAGAGCTTTCAGTTGATTTAGATCTTGGCAAACATTTTCCAAACTGATTGATTTTCCAGTAGCAGTGCTATTCAGTGCTTCGATAACACCCTGCGATCGAATGGCTGGTTTCCCTGGGGATGGCGATAAAATGTGTCTGAGGCTTCATATTGATTTTTTTTTCATTTTATGGCTTTTGTTTTGTATTATTAATGGGCTTTAGATTCACATGGTGTCAGTCCATGGAATTGCAGAGTGCCAGTAATCAGCATACAGAACTGGGTTTTCCATCCATTTGTACACAATTGGCAGAAAATGCAGTTCTTTAGAGTTCAATAGCCAAAATGCTTGGGCTTACTAATCAATACTTAATATCATTCAGACCAGTACATCCCCTGTTCAAAAGATATTACAATGTTATACATGCTTTATACTATTCTTACAAAATGTTCCTATTGCATTTGGGTAACAAAATTAATTATTTTGATTCAACTTCAGTACTATTATATAGTGTAAATATTAGAAGAGTGACGACTATCTGTTGGACTAGTACAAATACAGTCAATGGAAATCAGTTAATAATGGAGCAGATTTTCCACTTACTAAAGGGAGGGTGTGATAGGCACAGTTTAATTCTATTCTTAATATTAGCTGATGCTTAAATATTCAGGTGACAATTAATTTTGCCAAAGTCCATCAGTTTCTATGCCTGCAATTATACTTAATTTTGATGCTTTTCAAAAATTGATATGTGTTTTCAATTGTCATATTTTGTATGCAATAGATCTTCCTAACACTTTGTTCATAGGCAAAAGTAATAAGTACAAGAAAATAACACGTGGGTGATTTAGGAAATTCACTTCATCCAGTAGTTCAGACAGTATCATTAATCTCAAGAACAAAATTTAAACAGTTCTATGTTGCCCGTTGGTTATTTGTTGTATAATTGTTTTATGAAGCTGTGTTATATTATGACTTAGAACTGCATAATTGTGAGGTGAAGTAATAATTTTTTTGCTTTGATGAAGATATATTCACCTTCTTATCTCTAGTGTGTTTCATAATGTTGATGTTGTCACAGAGGATATGAATGGAAAGAACACTTCACATAGTAGGTAGATAATTTTGACAGATTATGTTTATAACACAATTTCTGCAATTCAACTACAGTTCCATCTACTGTAGATTGCTCTAAGATTGCATTATTTTGGATATTATATAAAACCTTTTTTAGTGATATTGGGAGAAAAATTTTGGAAAGCTCTAGAGAAGAGCTGGCATAGAAAGTATGGATTGAAATTTTGTTTGACTGCAAGGTAGGGCCAGAGACAAGGGCATTTTCCCCAACTCCCATTGACTCCAGTTTTACTAGAATTTGGTCACTTGATGTAACACTTTTTCAAATTGACCCTTTGACATCTATGGAAGAGAAAAAGTGTTCATGTTTCATGCAGTGGATATGAAAGAATAAATCTTTTTTTTTCTCCATTAATGCTGCCATACCTGCAGAGATTGTCCAGCACTTCTTTGAATGACTGAAAATACTTGGTTAATAACCTCATTTATTTTTATGTTTGTAATGACCTGATGCTAGTGGAATCCCTGCTTGATGATCTTTAGGACTTCCCTGTATTAAAATCTCATGTTTCACACAGGAAAGCAGAGCAACACGCATTACTGCAGTCGGAGAAGTGGTGACGGGGAGAGACATGATAGGCAAAATGTATTAAAGATTTCTCTCTTTCTCTTTATGTGTTTCCCCTCTCTCATAAAATTCTATCCTCTGAAAATCCAGCATCTATCTCCACTTAGCAAATGACAGATGAAAATATTCTAAACAGTCATTATTGAAACATAAATAGAAATTGCTGGAAAAATTTAGCAGCTCTGGTAGCCACCTATGTAAAGAAAGCAGAGTTAACATTTTGAGTCCAAATAGGTTTTTGTTTCTGATTCCCAGCACTAGAAATTCTTTCCTTTTTTTCAGCTTATTATTGAGTATGGCTTAGATTATTCTCGTTACAGTTGACAACCTAATGATGGATTTTCAAAATTAAAGGGTGCATGTTTTCATGGAAGTCTGATCCATGGTAATCTTATCACTGGGCAGTTCTACAATTCTCTCGCTCACTCAGAAGCACATGTTTGATTAAGATTAGGGGCCCTGCAACATGAACAAGCAACAGAGTCCATGATTTCTCTTCTGGATGCTGTACATTAGTTCTAAGGTAGCAAGTTGGCATCTCATACAAAATCTATAAATTTAGCTTTACTTGCATTTATCCAGATTGGTTGGCCTACATTTTAATTACAAGGCAGCACATAATCAATGAACGTACAACTATGCCACAAGGGCAGTGACAGTATGTGAATCCATAACTAAAATATTTTCCATTCCTGTTTGACTGCTTCAAACCAAGCTGTATCCAATAAATACTCAGAGAACTTTGTTTTTTATAATATTGGTACTTTTATTATATCATTGCAGAGTCAACACAAAGTAATAGAAGAAATAGACACATGTTTTATAATAAGCTCACTTGAATTATGAATTCTAGACAATGCTGTAGGAAAACACAATCCTGTATAGCTTGGATGTTTGCCTCAGTCTCAAAAGAATAGCATTTGCTTTTCCCATCAATAGAGGTATGCTCTCTTCAGTCATTCTTTGCAAAGTGGAAAATACTACAAGAGATCTTTGGTGTCTGTGAAAACCAGATTGAAAAATTCTCACTGTAATGTGGATAGTTCAAAACATTAAATATAAAGAACAAAGCATTCATTTATTTTAAATATTGTGCAGCAAGCAAAATATGAATAGCACAAAAGAGACAGAAAATGATTTTTTTTAAATACATGCACAATTTTAAAATAATCTCCAATACTAAATTTCTTTTAATGCAATGAAATCCGACAATGGTAAAATTACATTTTTAGGACCAAACAAGTTATTCAGTAATTATTATTACGTAACTATTTTTTAAAAACACGCTTACTTCTAAAGGCATGCATTCTAACATTCGCAGTTATTTTTAATATGGAGTGAATAGGTAAGTATCTCAAGTTTATGCTGTTGCATTCATTTCAACTCTGAGAATATCGGATGGCAACCATGTTTTTTTGTGGGGAAGCAGAGTACCTCTGATGGGAACCGTTGGAATGTCAGGTTTAATTGCACAAATGCATAAGTGCTGATAGCTTTACCATTATTCTCATTGCAAATTCTAGACCTTTGTCCTTCCAATCAAGACTAGTGTTTGGACATTCAACACTCTCAACTATTTAACACTGAGGTGATACCATTGGAAGTGATATTACAGAGAACTTTGTTTATATTTAGAACAATCTATCTCCATTTAGCAAATTACAGTTGAAATTATCCTTAACAGTTATTATTGAAGCAAAAATAGAAATACGTGTTTTAAAGGGTAGAATGTGACTTAATGATTTGCAAAACTAGAATGTCTAGGTCCCACTCCAGGATTTGTTGTCCAAAGAAGAAACATTCATGATGACTTTAATAAGTTGTTAATTAGCCTATTAATACTTCCAACTTCCCTACTATTTTCCAAAGGGAAAAAAATGTTTGTGAGTACATGAAAGAAATATTTGCAGGCCTATATATGTTTGGTAACTTTATTTCATTGACTTGTGGAGAAAAATCCCCATGACAGAAAACCTTTATTACCCTTATGACAACAGTGCACTTGCACAGTAATTCAAGTGATATAGTTTGCTCTGATCTTTGAGCTCAAGCCAATGAATTGTATGCTAATTAAGATAACAAGAAGATGACAATTATATTTAAATTATATGCAAAAAAAAGCACTCAGATGAGGCTGCACTTTGCTTCAACTGTGCTACACAGCTCTCAATTCACTACGCTTAATGGAGCTACTTGATTTTCATACTAACTTGTAGTCTACACATATTAACAGAATATTGTGCTGCACCCTGACAATAAGTGACAAATTTCCTGTTGAGTAGTTTCCTTTCTGCAAAATAAGTCTCCATCTGTCTCCATTTCTCTCCACTCCTCCCTCTCATTCTATAACTTTCCCCACTGGAAGCTGATGACCAATGTACTTCACACTTTCCATCTATATGCAATGAATTGTATCAGCACCTGGCCAATTCATTGTGTCACCTGAATAGATCTTCCTGCATCTGCTGCTTGATCTAGTTCCATCAATTAATCACAGAAGAAAGAACAGCAACACATTGCCTTGCAAGTTCAGAATAATATCCTTGATCAAAGTCATTGTCATAATTATCTCTCATCTCTTACATCAGCTTCAAACTATTTTCATTGCTCATTCTTTTTCACCTAATGTTCTTAGCATATGTACAAAATGCAATGAATCAAACACTCCAGCATCTGTCCTATTAGTCATTAAAGTTTCATTTCAGTCATTCTGTGCAATTATTATCACTTCACATAAAATTTACACATTCTACTTAGTTGCCAGCTTCAATTTGTAATCACACAGAAGATGCTTCACCACATCTTTTGCATTGTCATTTTTAAGTCCTTTGTTATGTCAATTATCCAAAATTATTCAGCTACCTGTAAAAGGAATAGGTGCAGTTGTCCAGTTCCTGAGGGGGCAGTGAGTGTGACATGAGTGTGAAATTCATTTAAGAAACTAGTTTCTGACTAGTTTCTGCATAGCATATGGTAAATCAGAGAATTGGAAGTTTTAAAAGTCATCAGAACATTACCAAAGAAAAACGAAGAGGGAGAAAATAAACTAAGAGAGCAAACTAGAAATCTACATAAAACAGACAGTAAGAGCTTATTTAAATCAACCAAAAGGAAAAAAGAGTTTGAACTCAACATAATCCCCTTAGAGTCAAGAGTGAGGATCTGGAAAAGCACAACGGTCAGGCAGCATCTGGGGAGCAGGAAAATCGATGTTTTAGGCAAAAACCCTTCATCAGGGTGCTGCCTGATCTGATGTGCTTTTCCAGCACCACATTCTCGACTCTAATCTCCAGCATCTGCAGTCCTCACTTTCCCATAATCCCCTTACAGAACAAGACAGAGGAAATAATACTAGGGAACCATGAAATGGCAGAGGAGTTGAATAAATACATTGCTCGGTCTTCATAGTAGAGGACATTAATAACATTTAGAAAACATTAAATAATCAAGAGGCTACAGGAGGGGTGGAAATAAACATAATAATTATCACTGAAGAAAACATTCCAGGGAAACTAATGTAGTTGAACACCAAGACATCCCATGGATTGCATGTAAGGATTTTAAAGAAAGTAACTTCAGAAATGATAGATGGTACAGGTAGTGATCTTCCAAAATTCTTTAGATTCCAGAAAAATTCCAGAGGATTGGAAAACTTAATGCATCACTCTTATTCAAAAGTGTGGGAGATTAAAAAAGATCAGTTAGCTTAACATCTGATATTAGGAAAATGTTAGTGTCTGTTATAGAAGATGCTATAATAGAATATTTAGAAATGCATGTATTTTCAACTAGAGTCAGCAAGACTTCACTAAAGAGAAACATGCCTGACAAAAATTATGAGTTTTTTGAGATAACAAACAGGATGGATTAAAGGTAACCAATAAATAATATATTGGATTTCCAAAAGGCATTTAATAAGGTATTGCACCTAAGACTGCCTAATAAGTTGGAGACCCATTGTGTTTGAGGCATTGTATTAACATGGATAGAGGATTGGCTAATTAATAGGAGACAGAGAGTTGAGTTTAAAGGTTTCATTTTTAAGATGGTAACCTGTGACAATGATCAGCATAATCTACAATACATACAAATAGCTTAGATGAGGGAAATGAACATAATATAGCCAAGTTTGTGAATGACATAAAAATAGGTGGGAAGGTAAATATTGAGGATAAAACAGAGCTATAGATAAGTTCAGTGAATGGGCAAAAAATGATAGGTGGAATATATTGTTATAAACAGTTGTGCATTTTGGCATTAAGAATTGAAGAGGTAAATATTATTTAAATGGAGAGAAACTGGAGAAAACCATATCACAGAGCTGTTTGTGGTCATCGTGTATGATGCTTTTTAGCTAGCATCCAAGTTCAGCAAGTATTAGGGAAAGGAAAATGATGGTAGGCCATTATTTCAAAGGGAATGGAGTATATAGCGTAAACAGTATGGGGTTTTCCCCTTGGTAGAGGGATTAATGCACAGGGGTGATAAATTTGAGATAAAAGGCAGGCAATTTAGAGAGGATGTGAAGAAAACATTTTTCACCTAGAGGATAGTAGGAACCTGGAACTCAGGTGTTCGAGGAAGACACCCTCATAACATTTAAATAGTATTTAGATGTTCACATGAGATGCCAAGGCATGCAAGGCTGTGGGCCAAATGCTGGAATATGGGATGAGAATAGTGAAGTGGTTGTTTTTGACTAGCACAGACTCAATGGGCCAAAGGGCCTTTTTCTGAACTGTACACTTCTATGACTCTATAAAAATAAAAAGGTCTTACTAAAACTACAAAGTGACCATACCTGGAATACTATAAACAGTATTGACCTCTTTATCTATTTTGTGAGTATTTTGTTAACCCCGGTATTCTTTTCTAATATTCTCTTATGATCTTATAAGCTCATAAGCAGATCCAAAATGCAGCTAGCTGAGGCTGTCATTCAGTATAATGGGTATGAGACCTGCCTCCTTTCGATAGCAATGTTGGTCCTCAGGTGTCCCTTGACAGTGAGTACACAACAGCTAGAGGACTGCTTGTTTCACTAGGTTGATTCAGATATGGATGAAAGTTCAAATGGGGATAGGTTGAGTATCTATGGCTTCTACCCATTCGAGTAGAAAAGAATGGTAGGTGATCTTAGTGAAATATAAATTCTTAGGGGGCTTGATAGGTAAAAATATAGAGAGTTGTTTCCCCAAGGGAGAATTTAGGTTTGGAAGACTTAATCTCAGAAAAAAGGGTTGGCCAATTAGGAAGAGATGAGGAGGTTTTTTTTTTCAATCAGCAGGTAGTAAATCATGGATCAAAAACAAAAATTGCTGAAAAATTCAGCAGGGCTGGAGAATGAAATGAGACTTAATGTTTTGAGTCCAGTCACCATTCTACTGTTAAAAATAGGGTCACTGGACCAAAACAGATGCTGCAAAACCTGCCTGAATTTTTCCATCAATTTATACTTTTGTTTCAGATTGCTAGCATCCATTGTTCTTTGTTTACTTGAGGGAATCTGAGGAGTTGTTTACTATAGAGGTCTGTCAGGGCTGGATTATTAAGTATATTCAAGGCTGAGATAGTCATATTTTTAATTGGCAAGTAAATTCAGGGTTAAGGGGATGAAGCAGGAAAGTGGAGATGCATGTTATCAGATCAGCCAGGCATGATCTCATTGAATGGCAGAGCAGATTTGATGGGCCATATGGCCTACTTCTGCTCCTACTTTATGGTCTCATGATTTGTGTCTCTGTGAGCCCTGGTATTCTTCTTTAATATTCTGTATTGGTTCCCACACCCGTACCAAGTTAACTTAAAGCCTTGCCAATGGGATCAGCAAAATACCCAATAAGAAACTCTGTCCCAGCTATGTTTGGATGCAAAATGTCCAGTTTGTACATGTGACATCTTCCAAGGGAATTTAAAGCCTTCCTTCTTGCATCATCTTTCCCATCACTCATTCAGCTGCCTTTTCCTCTTTATTTCTGTCCTCACTTTCACACTGCACTGGGACTAATTTTTTTATTCATCTATGGGATGTGGAAATCACTGGCTAGGCCAACATTTATTGCCCATTGCTAATTTCCCAGAAGTTCTGTTGCTGTGGATCTGGAGTCATGTGTAAGCAGTCCAGGTAGGATGGCAGATTTCCTTCCCAAAGAATATTACATGTATTTTCCCAAAAATCATGATCGGGGCAGCAGGGTGGCTCAGTGGTTAGCACTACTGCCTCACAGCACCAGGGACCCGGTTCAATTCCCACCTTGGGCAACTGTCTGTGTGGAGTTTGCACATTCCCCCGTGACTGCGAGGGTTTCCTTCGGGTGCTCCGGTTTCCTCCCACAATCCAAAGATGTGCAGGTCAGGTGAATTGGCCATGCTAAATTGCCCATAGTGTTAGGTGCATTCATCAGGGGTAAATATAAAGGAATGGGTCTGGGTGGGTTGCTCTTCGGAGGGTCGGTGTGGACTTGTTGGGCCGAAGGGCCTGTTTCCACACTGTAGGGATTCTAATCTAATCATTATCAGACTCTCAATTCTAGGCATTTGTTTACAGAATTCAAGTTACAACATCCAGTGGCAGATGGAGTTTATTTCAGATAAAGGTGCTGCATTTTGGGAAAGCAAATCTTAGCAGGACTTATACACTTAATGGTAAGGTCCTAGGGAGTGTTGCTGAACAAAGAGACCTTGGAGTGCAGGTTCATAGCTCCTTGAAAGTGGAGTTGCAGGTAGATAGGATAGTGAAGAAGGTGTTTGGTATGCTTTCCTTTATTGGTCAGAGTATTGAGTACAGGAGTTGGGAGGTCATGTTGCGGCTGTACAGGACATTGGTTAGGCCACTGTTGGAATATTGCGTGTTATTCTGGTCTCCTTCCTATCGGAAAGATGCTGTGAAACTTGAAAGGATTCAGAAAATATTTACAAGGATGTTGCCAGGGTTGGAGGATTTGAGCTATAGGGAGAGGCTGAACAGGCTGGGGCTGTTTTCCCTGGAGCATCGGAGGCTGATGGGTGACCTTATAGAGGTTTACAAAATTATGAGGGGCATGGATAGGGTAAATAGGCAAAGTCTTTTCCCTGGGGTCTGCGAGTCCAGAACTAGAGGGCATAGGTTTAAGATGAGAGGGGAAAGGTATAAAAGAGATCTATGGGGCAACTTTTTCACGCAGAGGATGGTACATGTATGGAATGAGCTGCCAGAGGATGTGGTGGAGGCTAGTCCAATTGCAACATTTAAGAGGCATTTGGATGGGTATATGAATAGGAAAGGTTTGGAGGGATATGGGACGGGTGCTGGCAGGTGGGACTAGATTGAGTTGGGATATCTGGTCAGCATGGACGAGTTGGACAGAAGGGTCTGTTTCCATGCTGTACATCTCTATGACTCTATGACTCTATCTGCCATGGCAGGATTTGAAGCCAGGTCCAGATAACATGACCTGAGTTGCTGGCTTAATAGTCCAGTGATAACATCATTACACCATCATTTCCCCAGAGGTTAATCACTTTCAGGTCCTGACTGCTAATTCTCAATCAAACTCCCTAAATTCTGATTGCACAACCATATTTCCCCTTCCTATCTAAGTCATTGATACTTGCACTATCCAGATTTCTGACTGTTCTTATGGTTCTTGTGATCTTCACCCTCCTCAAGTCCAACGTCCTGTCAGCTACAAATTCTGGATCCTGGTACCAGGCAACATCTCAGCCTGGTGTTACATCAATGACCATAGAAATGCCTGTCTGCTCCACCCAAGTAATAAATCCCCCCTCAATATGGCACTTCCCGCTCCCATTCAGTCGAGCTGCTCATGACGCCACAAAAAAGGCTCATTCATTCTCTTCAGGAACTGGTGCCCTCATCAGAATCCGAAATGGAAAACCAATTTGCTAGGGGGCTATTTCACTACTATCTGTTTCTCCTGAACTGCCTGGTGGTCAATGATTCCATCCCCCAACCACCACTTATTTTGCTCTATGCCCTTCAGCTGCCTATCTCCAGTGCCGATTTGGAGATGCCAGTGTTGGACTGGGGTGTACAAAGTTAAAAATCACACAACACCAGGTTATAGTCCAACAGGTTTAATTGGAAGCACACTAGCTTTCGGAGTGTCACTCCTTCATCAGGTGGTAGTGGAGGGCTCAATCCTAATACATAGCAAAATTTATAGCAAAAATTTACAGTGTGAATTGATTGAAAAATTGATTGTCTGTTGAGTCTTTCATCTGTTTGAATAGCATGGTAGTTTCACTTCTTTCATGTGTAAATCACAAAACCTTTTTTTTAATAGTTGCATTCTCAGGTTAGCTGTTAACAATGGGTGATAGCTAGAAAATGTGTTGAAGGTGTTATCCTCCTGTGTTCTCTGTCTATGCCATGATGTTTAGATTGATTCTAATATTAAAAGTGAGATAACGGAGTTTTACATGAATTCATGCAGTTTTTGAGCTCAGAGTTTTACATGAATGCATACAGTTTTTGAGCAAAGTACAATGTAACTCTGCAAGTACAAATTCACCCCACAAAATATATGTATGCATGCGGGTCTTTGTATGTGTGTGTGTCTGTCTGGGTTGGGGGTTGTGAGTGTGAGAAAGTGCATGTGTGGGTGTGTAGTGAGTGTAGAGTGTCTTAAGTCTGTGAGGGGGGTACATGTGTGTGTGGGAGTGTGTGTGTGGGTGTCTGTGTGCGCGTCTGTGTATATGTGTGTCCATGTGAATGTGTGTATAGGAGTGCGTGTGTGTGTGTGTGTAGGAGTGTCTGTGTATAGTGCAATGGCGATCACCTGTAATGTGACATGAACCCAAGGCCCAGTTGAGGCCCTCCCTATGGGTACCGAACTTTGCTATCAGCCTCTGCTCGGCCACTTTTCGCTGCTGCCTGTCCCGAAGTCCGCCTTGGAGGATGGTCACCCGAAGGTCCAAAGTCGAATGTCCTGGACCACTGAAGTGTTCCCCACCTGAGAAGGAACACTCCTGTCTGTTGATTGTTGTGCGGTGCCCATTCATCTGTTGTCGTAGCCTTTGCTTGGTTTCCCCAATGTACCATGCCTCCGGGCATCCTTGCCTGCAACATATAAGATAGACAATGTTGGCTGAGTCACATGAGTACCTGCCATGTACAAGGTTGGAGGTGTCCCCACACGTAATGGTGGTATCTATGTCCACACTCTGACACGTCTTGCAGCGCCTACCGTGACAGGGTTGTATGGAGTTGTCCTGAGAGCCGGGCAGCTTGCTACGAACAATGACCTGTTTGAGGTTTGGTGGTTGTTTAAAGGCAAGTAGTGGAGGTGTGGGGAAGGTCTTGGTGAGGTGCTCATCCTCATTGATAATGTGTTACAGGTCACGAAGAACATGGCGCAGTTTTTCAGCTCCTGGGAAATACTGAAAAACGAAGGATACCCTGTCGGTTGCAGCACGTGTCTGTCTCCTGGGGAGGTCATTACGATTCCTTGCTGTGGCACGTTGGAACTGATGGTCGATGAATTGGGCATTGTACCCCATTCTTGTGAGGGCAGCCCTGAGTACTTCCAGGTGTCCGTTTTGTGATTTACACATGAAAGAAGTGAAACTACCTTGGTATTCAAACAGATGAAAGACTCAACAGATAATCATTTTTTCAATGTATAATTTTAGTTACATCACACTGTAAATTTTTATTATAAATTCTGTGTTAGGATTGAGCCCTCCACTATCACCTGATGAAGGAGCGACGCTCCGAAAGCTAGTGTGCTTCCAATTAAACCTGTTGGACTATAACCTGGTGTTGTGTGATTTTTAACTATCTCCAGTGCGACATGGATAATATCTTAACTCTCAGCAGTGTGACTCCAGCCACTGCTCAAGCTCCAAATCTCAGAGCTCCAGTTTCTGCATCTGGCAGCATCCCCTACGCATCTGATTATCTAGAGCACCAGTCATATTCATAAATGTTACAGGCTACAAATTCTAGTCAATGAGCTGTGCTGCCATGTCTTAACTTTATTTCCTTCCGTTGGAATTATTCTGTTTAGCTTACTTATATTACTTCATCATATTGTCCTTGATCAACGCTTATTCTACACTAGATGAAAATAAAGCATGTCCTCCCCACCTATCCCCAACTCCCAACTCAGCATACATTACTTATTTTAATAAATCTTACTTAAGGATCCTGTACAATTTTTTACCAAAAGGCTTTACACAATTACCAAAAATGGTGGGTTTATTCATTAGGATATATGAGGAGAATCAGTAAAATAACACCTACATATACATTAAAAGTAAAGTGTGAGCATTCAAAAACATAAAAGTTAATTTACAAAAGATTTATAGATCAGTAGTTGCTGGAAAAGCTCAGTAGGTCTGACAGCATCTGTGCAATCAAAGAGAAATCAAAATTAATGTTTTGGTTCTGAGGAAGGGTCACCAGACCCGAAACATTAACTTTGATTTCTCCCACCCGCTGAGCTTTTCCAACAACTTCTGTTTTTGTTTCTGATTTACATCATCCACAGTTCTTTTGGGTTTTTTTTATACATCAGTCTCTGAATTGTTCACAAAGATTAGATTGCATTACATTACAGTGTGGAAACAGGCCCTTCGGCCCAACAAGTCCACACCGACCCGCTGAAGCGCAACCAACTGATACCCCTTACCTAACACTACGGGCAATTTAGCATGGCCAATTCACCTGACCTGCACATCTTTGGACTGTGGGAGGAAACCGGAGCACTTGGAGGAAACCCACGCAGACACGGGGAGAATGTGCAAACTCCACACAGTCAGTCGCCTGAGGCGGGAATTGAACCCGGGTCTCTGGCGCTGTGAGGCAACAGTGCTAACCACTGTGCCACTGTGCCGCCCACAAAGATGGGTACTTATGTTTTGCAGCTGTTGCAGTAAACATTTCCAGTAGCATTCATGTTGGTAATCAAATAGATCCTTAGTTTATGGTTCAATTGAGATTCTGTAGTCCTGATTCCTTTCAAGCATAATTGAATTCAAGCATTCAGTGTGAGTGAAAGTCTGTTATTATCTTATTTATTTTTGTCTGTTTTGCAGCACAGAGAGTGAGAGAAAGTCTTTCTTTACCTGAGACACAGGAGTGTCTCGTGGACATCTCTAAGGCTGTGACCCTCACAGCACATCAGTGTTTGAACCAAGATTGATTCATATGAGAAGGTTCAGTCCCACTTGATAACCCCTGTCCTTGTGTATTCTTCAAAGGGAAAACACAAAATGTGTCTAGTTTTGGGCATAATCTGCAGAGTAGGGGCTTGCAATTGATTAGGAGTCTGTCAACCCCTCATAATCTTTCTAGTCACAAGAGATCATAGTTCAGTCTTTCCTTGACATCTTTAGGAACTACTTTAGAGACTGGATAGTTCTGTTGGCTGTACAGGTGGTTTGTGATGCAGAATGATGGCAACAACTTGGTCTCAATTCCCTTACTGTCTGATGTTACCATGAAGGGCTCTCCTTCTCAACCTCTCCCCTCAGCAGAGGTATGGTGACCCTCAACTTAAACCACTATCAGTCATCTCTCTAATGAGAAAGCAGCTCCATGGTCTGGTAAGACCATGATGTCTTTATCTTTATCTAGTTTGAAATTTAGTTGCTCCCCCACAGAATTCTTACCACTCAGCACTAAAACTCTATCTCCAGTTAGTTTTTCTTTGTCGTAGTCCTCTTTTTTAAAAACCCATTTTGGAAATAATGAGCCAAAAACACCTAAAATATTTCAGGGTTTCAACCCACTGTTGTAACACAATTAAGTTATCATGGCTGCTTCTTGAATAACATGCATAAGTGTGCACGATGGCATTTCTGTGATGAGGTACCAGATGTACAATCGTTGATGACAATCCCTTCATGTTCATTAGGCCTTGGAGTTGATGTGGAACCTGATGTTCATATAATTGACTCTTTACATTCAGTAGAAGTTTTTCATTTAACGTAAACCCTATGCCTTGTTTGGCAGATGGTTCCTTTCAGGACAAAATGGTATAGTCTCTGACAGACTGTTTGTTCCTATGATATGGAGGTGTGTGTGTGTGTGCATCTGTGGTGCAGTAGGGTCACCTGTTGTGTGACATGAACCCAAAGTCCTAGTTGAGGCCATCTCCATGGGTACCGAACTTTGTCATCAGCCTCTGGTTGCCACTTTGGGAGGGAACACCCCTGGCTGGTCATTATTGTGTGGTGTCCATTCTTCCGTTGCCTTAACCTCTGCTTTATCTCACCAACATAACATGCCTCAGGGCATCCTTGCCTGCAGCGTATGAGACAGACAACATTGGACGAGTCACATGAGTATCTGCCACGTCCTTGCTGTGTGGTGTCGCCATGTGTAATGGTGGTATCCGTGTTGAGACTCTGATAGTCTTGCAGCATCTACTGTGACAAGGTTGTATGGTGTTGTCCTGAAGGCTATGCATTTTGCTGTGAACAATGATCTATTTGAGGTTTGGTGGCTGTTTAAAGGTGAGCAGTGGAGGCATGGGGAAGGTTTTGGCAAGGTGCTCATCCTCATCATTAATGTGTGGCAGGCTGCGAAGTACTGGAAAATGAAGGGTATCCTGTCAGTTGCAGCTTGTGTCTGCCTCCTGAAGAGGTCATTCAGGTTTCTTGCTGTGACACATAGGAACTGGTGGTCGATGAGTTGAGCATCCTACCCCGTGCTTAAGAGGGCATTCTTGAGTACTTCCAAGTGCCCATCACGCTCCTTCTCATTTGAACAGATCTTGTGTATGCTTTGGGCTTGTCTGTCGGAGATGGCTGTTTTAATATGTTTTAATATGTTTTGGGTGGAAGCTGGAGAAATGTAGCATCATGGGGTTATCTGTGGGTTTGCAGTAGAGTGAAGTACTGAGGTGCCCATTTTTGATGGAGATGCATGAGTCCAAGAATGAGACAGATACTAAAAAGTAGTCCATGGTGAGTTTGATGGGGGTGAAACTCATTGCTATCACTGTGTAGTTGTTTCAATGACTCCTCGCCATGTGTCCAGAGGAAGAAAGTCTCATCAATGTACTTGGTGTATATTGTCTGTTCCTAGTTAGATATAACCTGCACTGCAGACTGATGTTCCCCAATTGGCTTTGTAGGGTTCAGTAATATTTAAGATTTGAGGTATCCTTATTCCAGATGTCATTTGCAGATTACCTTGCAATAGATATTAAAATGCAGTCATTGTCCATTTTGCAAAGAGTAGCTAACCAAGACAGATCTCTACACTTTGCTGTGTGAGTGGAGGTATGTATAAACACACAGGATAATGTGCAAGAGATGGACAGAGCTAAGCAATTCCACAAGCTCTGCAGTCCTGTCGTATTTAGTCATGAATATTGATGGACAGTTAACTCACTGGAGGAGAAGGCTCCATAAATATTTCCATCATCGATGATGGAAGAGCCAAAGGCATCATTGTAAAAGATAAGGCTGAAGCATTTGCAGCAATCTTCAGCCCAGAAGTGACAAATCAACGGTCCATCTTGGCCTCCCTCTAACGGTCCCCAACATCACAAACATCGGTCTTCAGCCAATTCGATTCATTACACACAATCAAGAGATGGATAGAAGCACTGGATACTGTTAAGACTATGGACCCTGATAACAATCCGGCTATAATACTCAAGACTTGTGCTCCTGAACATGCCGCTCCCCTAGCCAAGCTGTTCTAGTGCAGATACAACGTTGGCATTTACTCGACAATGTGGAAAGTTGCCCAGTAAGGTCCAGAATTGAGGTGAGGGTGACACCTCTTGACATCAAGGCTGCATTCAACTGGGTGTGGCATCAAGAAGCCCAAGGAAACCTGAGGTCATTGGAAATTAGGGGAGAAAGTTTCCGGTGGTTGGAGTCATACTAAGCACATAGAATGATGGTTATGGTGTTGGAGGTCAGTCAGTTAATCTCCTGGACAAACTGCAGGATTTCCTTAGGGTAGTGTCCTAGGCCCAATCTTCTTCATCTGCCTCATCAATGACTTGCCCTCCATCATAAGGTCAGAAATAGGGACGTTTGTCGACAATGACACAATGTTCAGCACCATTCGCTACTCTTCCGATAGTGAAACTGTCAATGTTCAAATGCAACAAGATCTAGACAATATCCAGGTTTGGGCTGATAAATGGTGAGTAAATGCCAACCAATGACCATTAAGTGGTCATTGGTTGGCATTTAAGTGAATTGGCCATGTTAAACAAAATTTGTGCAGGTGAGTTTGGTTAGCTGTGGTAAAAATCCCCAAACACAGTTATAGGGGTGGGGTAGTGGGTCTGGAAGGATGCTCCCTGGAGGATTGGTGCAGACTCAAGGGGCCAAAAGCCCTTTTTCTGCGAAGTGGAGATTCTGTGATTTAATGAATACTGCAGTAACTCACTCCTGAATCCCCAAATCCTGTCTACCATCTATAAAGTACAAGTCAGGAATGTGATAGAATACTCCCCACTTGTCTGGTTGGGTCAGGTCCAATAGTACTCAATAAGCTTGACACCATCCCAGACACAGCTACCTGCTTGATTGACAGAACATCCACAAAACATCTAGTGAGGAGCAATGACCTGGTATTATTATCACTAGACTATTAATCCAGAAACTCAGCAAATTTCCAGAGACCCAGGTTCAAATCCCACCACGGCAGATGGTGAAACTTGAATTCAATAATGAATCTAGAATTAAGCGTCTAATGATGACCATGAAGCAATTGTCAACTGTCAGAAAAACTCATCTGTTTTCCTTTAAGGAACGAAATCTGTCACTCTTATCCGGTCTGACCTAGACGTGACTCCAGACCCATTGCAATGTGGATGACTCTTAACTGCCCTCTGGGCAATTAGGCATCGGCAATAAATGCTGACCTTGCCAGAGGCACTCACATCCCCTGAGTGAATAAAACAAATTCACTCCCTCCATCAGCAATTCTCAGTAACAACAGTGTGTACTATCTACAAAATGCTCTGCAGAATTTCACCAAATTAATACCTTCCAAAACCATGACCACTTCCATCTAGATGGACAAGAGCAACATATACAAGTTCACTGCCCAACCTCTAACCAACTTGGCTTGGAAATATATCATCGTTTCTTCATTGTCACTGGGTTAAAATCCTGGAAATCTCTCTCTAAAGGCATTGTAGATCTACCTAAGCACATGGACTGCAGCCGTTTAATACAGCAGCTTACAATCACCTTCTCAGGGGCAGCTAGGGTCAGACAGTAAATGTCGGCCAGTCTGCAACACCCACGTTTCATTCTGATGATTGAATAAAAAAAAATTCAGACCAATCATAAACTCTGAAGGAATACATTACTCTTCATTCACAACTAGCAGCAAACAACAACAGTGAAGCAAACAATTGATAAGTAAAGATACAAATGGAGGACCAGCAAGTGTAATCACATAATTCATACAGTAAAATGTAATGAGATAAATCTACCAATTTTCTGAACCTGACCTGTCCCAAGCATAGAAAGGAGCTTTTGAAAATTGTGGTGTCAGTTCTCTCCTTTGCCATCCTTGAAAAAAAATACATTGATTTATATAAAGACTAAACCCACATCTAATACATAAGCCTATCAAAAGTTGATGGTTCAATTATCTTTTTCAGATGTCAATCAACCCAATTCAACTCCTCCAGCATCCTCTTCTGAAATTTGTTTCATATGTCCACTATCTGTGAATGAAAAATCTATTTTTATTCTTTCACTCCAACTTGGCAAGCGTATGCATACTCATTTTAGCTATTTTGATTGTTCAAATAATTAACACCTTTCATTGTTTTCTGTCAATGTTGCACTGTTGAAATTCTCAGCTTGACTTGCTGTTCTATTTGGAATTAAAGGCACGATGGCTCATTGGTTAGCACTGCTGCCTCACAGCATCAGGGACCTGGGCTCGATTCAAGCCTCAGGTGACTGTCTGTGTGGAGTTTGCACATTCTTCCCATGTCTGCGTGTGTTTTCTCTGGCTGCTCCGGTTCCCTCCCACAATCCAAAGATGTGCAGGTTAGGTGAATTGGTCGTGCTAAAATTGCCCATAGTATTCAGGGATGTGTAGGTTAGGTGCATTAGTCGGAGTAAACGTAGACTAATAGGGCAGGGGAATGGGTCTGGGTGGGTTACTCTTCGGAGGGTCGGTGTGGACTTGCGGGGCCAAAGGGTCTGTTTCCAGACTATAGGGCTTCTATGATCTATAAAATTAACTGATTGCATGTGTGTTTGTGATGTAGGACCACAAATGGCCACAATCTCCTACTGTCAGGGAGGGTTAAATTTTTTTTTACTTTTAGTTACCTTACTGTGAAAGAAGTTAGACGAGATAGATCAGCTCAGTGCTAACCACTTTCTATTTGATAATGGTGAGAAGCAGAAGCCCTACCTGATTTATTTTGCGAATTCTGGGACTTAATTGTGTGACACTCGTAGCAACCCAATTTCATCTGTAAGGAAATGGAACATCTCTATTGTTATTCAAAACTGATAGGTTCTTCACCTGCACAGTTAGCTCATGTTGACTCAGCATTAGCCATTTTTCCACAAATGGAAACAAGATAAATAAAAACTCACAGAAAGTAATGATCAATCACCAGAATCCTTTGTTTAGTTTGCTGTATTCACATCAAAACTGCCCATTTACTAGACCAAAGTGCATGGACTTCTTTTTAACAAAACCTGCTTGTACAATCTAAAAGTAACTAAAATTCCAAGTTTTCTGTGCACTGTTTGGTGCTTTAAAGGCTTAAGGCTTATCTGTAAGTGAAAAAAATTGCATTCAAATGATTTATTGTGTTTTTCCTCAGTATAACAGCTTATTTCAGTGTGTGATGAAAGAAAATACATAAGTACCAAAGTATATACATAATATGTCTTCAATAATTTGCATCTAATATACCAATACAATGCTGTGACCTTACTCTAAGTGTTAATTAAAATGTGGGAAACATGACAGCTATAATGGGGCTCAGGCAGAATTAGAGAACAGAAACATAATAGTTTCAGTACAATATAAGGCAAATTCCATGATCAACACATTATAAAATGAAACTAAGCCAGTTAATAAATTCCTGGAAGAATTGTTTTTAGCTTGTAATGTGACTTCCTCGCCTTCCTTGTTTCCTTTTGTAGAGTCCAGGATAAATGCTGGGACACAACTCCATTAGCAACAACAGCCCTCCGGCATCATGCCAGACTATTTGCTTCTGGATGACATTATAGCCATGTCTATCTCGACTGATATCTATCGATGTGCATTTTGCAGTTGGGTCACTTGCAATAATCAGAAGCAGGAGCACCAGCGTATTCACCGCCATCTTTCCCAAACTAAAGATGTGAGGTTAGTTGCAATGCCTCACTGAAATCTTACTTAATTTTTGCTAAATTAGCATGAGGATCACCTTTAGATGTAACCATTTAATGGGACGATTCAGTTATCTGGATTCTCCAGTACAAGATGATGTAATTGTAAGTTGATGGTTGGGATTGCATTTGTGTCAGCTTGATATGGGAGAGAAGTATCACTGACGCTAATTATTTATTCATTTTTATTCAATACAGAGACAACAACCTTTCATAATGTCTATGGACTGAAATGGGGAAGGTCAGAAAGCAATGTCTAATGTCTATCCAACTTCATCTCTTTTCAAAGCACCCTGAGGCATTGGCTGGAACTCCATGAATGACCCAATTATTAGCTATATAAAACATTCTTTCAAAAGTATACTTAGGACATACAAGTAATTGTATCTATGGCTACTAGAGTTACAGCATTTAGCTGCTGCTATGGCATCATTATTACTGTCAGAATAGATCTCAATGTTTCATCAATTCCAAAGCATCAAAACTGCAAAAATATTGAATCTTTAGCCAGCAACACACCATGGGAGGTAAGTTTTAATAACCCACCAAAAAAAACTGCTGCATCAGAGGGAGTGGAACGAATCAATTGCAAAAGTTAAACCATGAACCTTCTTCAATATTTTACCAAAGCAGTATTTACCTAAGGCTGATTGACCTGTCAGAGTAGTAAGTGATTCAAATTATATTAAGACTAAAGATTGCCCATTAATTCAGCCATTTTATTTTTAGAAAGCACAAATCAGTCCAAATTCACTAACTTGCATTTTTGTCAACTGCAGGAGAATTTCGCTTGACATTGTTTTCAAGGTCACTTTAACTTGGCTGTCCTAGGTGTGTCCCAAACATTGGAAGTGTCTGTCATTGGAAATGCTCCCATGAGCAGGGAAAGACAGGCTACCAGTGGAAAAGCTGCAAAGATGCCAATTTTTAACCAGTGATAATAAACTATTGTGGCAGATAGTGTGCAGTTTTTAATTCAGTGATTGATTGCAGTCCTTAAAGAAGTATTTTAACATACTAATCCTCTTCTGTAAACCATCACTTTTCTGGTTGCTAGCAACATGCTTATAGCCCTTGTGTGGTATTGCTATGGTGTCAGTAATGGAAAATGTGATGTATAACCTTCCACTTATAATTGCATCACAGAACAAATCATATAAGTATGCCAATGGCCACCATGATCAGCCCGCTTCAATCTAACTCCCACCACATAGCCACAATCTACCTGTAGCCAAATGAATTCATGTTTAGTTCAGAAAAATGGTGGAGATGGCTGGGAAAATGTCAAGCAGGACTGTTACTATACTAAGTCCAGAATAAGGCATTATTTTGGACTGATTGACAGAGGCCCCCAAGGAAAGCAATAACAGAAAAATGGAAGCAGGTTGCCAGAGTAGTGAATGCTAATTCTAAGATCCAACATTAGACAAAGTCATTAAAAAAAAGACTAAACCAGGTCAAGCAAGGTAAAAGGAATTAATCATATATTTAAAGAATTCAATACTGTAACTAGATCTTCCCCTCACTGTGCTACAATGCTGAGAGACCTTACCATTAACATCAATTGCCATCTTTATATCTGTAGCTTTCATGTGCAAGTATTCCTTCTCTTACATGCTTACATGCAATTAGAATAAAAATTTTCACACGGACTGCTATTACTGAATGTGCTAAGCTATCTACACCCTTTAATGCCTGCATGCAGATACGCAGGTTTGACTACACTTCAACATTACAAAAGTTGATTTGGTCCTTGCATCTTTCCTTCATTGAAATCAGACAAAACATGACAGGATAAATTAGAAATAGTAAATAGATCTCAATACCCCACCCTTTCATCAATTACAAGGAGAATTGATGGTCCCAAGGAAAGAACAGGGAAAGACAACTGGTGAAAAAGCAAAAGTAGGGGAATAGAGCTGTGGGATGGAAGCTGCAACCTGAAGGTGTGTGGTGACCCTTCTGTTTCTGTTACAAATGTTTTCTTGAACATCAAAACATCCTTCCATTCTAAGTATTGATCAAAGACATTCAGGAAGGACTCACTTTAAGCATGTTATTGTGCTTAGAATGTATGTTGCCTGTTATTGCAATCAAAGTGTTGCCTGATCATGTGATTGCAAAGAAAACACCCAGTATCATGCAAGTTGTCAATAACTGATTTTGCATATTGTGATTTAAAGGCAGCCTTCACTTCTTAAAGGGGAAGTGCAGTTGGTTTAAGATAAGTATCTAGCAGATGCAAAAGAAGCTACAAGGAACCTAGATTTTGACCATTTCTTTGGAGGTTTTGATAGAGAAGCTGAACAGGAGAAAGGACACACTACAAGGCAGCCAAATATTTCCAGATTCCTACCTAATTTAAATGACCAGATCAGGACAAGCAGTATTACTTCGGGAGGCAGATACAATGCCAGAAAAGTACAAAAATCTCAGAACGAAAGCTAATGTAAGACTCCAAATTCATACTGATCATTACTCTTTGAGGAGCTTTACATTAACCAAGAACTCAATACACTACAGCAATCGTTGTAACGCACTTCCCTGTATCTCCTTCTGTTCCTATCAGGAGTCTAGATTTGCTCCTCAGGATGAATGGATTTTCAATAGTCAAACCCAGGATGTATTAGAAAGCCATGAGAATTGGGGCTCTGTGATAATTGACATATTGAGTGACCAAGAGCAAGAATCTGGGAAGCGAGCAGTTGACGCTTAGAACTCATGTCATGCTGTTTATTGAAATATGTCCAGTTTGAATTGATAATGCTATTCTGCTAATTATTTATCAGGTGTCATTATCAATACAGCTTTCAGCGTGAGGCAACATGGTGGTTCAGTGTTTAGCACTGCTGCCTCACAGTACCAAGGACCTGGGTTCAATTCTGCCCTGAAGTGACTGTCTGTGTGGAGTTTGCACATTCTCCCATGTTTGCTTGGGTTTTCTCTAGGTGCTCTGGTTTCCTCCCAGAGCCCAAAAAATGTGCGGATTAAGTGGATTAGCTGTCCTACAGTATCCAGGGATATGCAGGCCACGTGGGTTAGCCAAGGTAAATGTGGGCTACTGGGATAGAGAGGGGTGTGAGTGGGATTCTCTTTAGAGGGTTGGGTAAACTCAATGGGCTGAATGGCCTGCTTCCACACTTTAGGGATTCTCTGTCAATAGCACCAAAAGGATAGTCTCCTTTTAAGTTATTAAAGGGTGTTGAGGTTATGTGTCTGCTACAGGCCATGCAATGTAATGTAACATATTTTTACTGAAAGAAGGATGAAATTTCATACTAATTTCCTCCCCTAAGCCCACTTTATATTTGACAAAACTGGAAAAGGTGATGATCAGGCAATCTGAACTATTTGTAGGAAGTTGTTGAGACACCAGGGCATTTAATGAAAATCCTGACTATCTCAGCAGAATCCAGATATCTGGTTACCCGTTGTGTAGCAGTAACAACACAATTTCACCTCTAATTTCACAATTTCAAACCTCCCACTACTCTAACATTGATTCAATGCTTTTTTTTTGCTGCATAGAGTTGCACATAATAACAAGGGGCAGGAAACACAGAGCTAGGGCCATGCTTCATCCAAGTGCTATCATCATTTGAAAAGTAGGATATAGCCATCAGGAGCAGTGGATAGTCAGGGCCATGGTATTTAGTGAATTTGGAAGACAGGTTGTGCAAGGTTTTTAACCATTTTCTCTTTCTTTCCTTCATCCAAATGAAATCCTTCCCCAGAGTAATAAATGTTAGCCGAGCTAGCAACCTCCACATCCTGTGAATGAACTTTTTAAAAATGATGTATTTCAGACCGTAGCCGTTTTCATAAGTTACTCATTTGTCCATGCAATATTTAACCATGCTATTAAAATCCAATCCTAAATTCAGGTACAGAGACACACACTAACCACTGGCAAGAAGGGGATGAGAAGAGGAGATATGCAGACACCTCAGTAACTCATACAAGAGAAAAAATAATTAGAGGGAATGCTGTTCATAAACAGGATGTTTTACTCAACCATATAATTGCAGAAACTGGGATATAATCTTGTTAAAAACATTGAATGAATGATGACTGAATGATTTATTTATTGTTGCTTGTATCTAGGGAGTTATAGTGAAAAAGTGTTCTGTCACCACAATCTAGTGCCATTTTGAGATATAAGAAGAATAAAAGAAAGCAATTTAATAGAGTTCATCTTCATTGGCCCGGGTCTCAAACACAGCTCCAGGACTTCTGCAAGGTCCCCGGTCCGTGCACCGCCACCACTGCAGTCAATGACCCGTTGCTGCCACCGTTACCAAGACATCATGCTCTGGGCCTATGAAGCCAGGAATCCCCATTCTGCCATCACTACCGCTATTCCAGGAGTCCACGTGTTAGGACTACAAAGCCAGGAGGCCCCGCTGTCACTGCTCCGGCCTCCCTGCAATGTCAGGAAGATTAAAAAAACAAGAAAAACAGACTAAAAAGGGAGAGAGAAAAAGAATGGAGCTCAGCCCACTACCTGCTCCTTGCTTGCCAGAAACGCTGGGCTGGGGCGTAGCTGTGTCTGTAACCCCTTGAGCCTACCCCACCATTCAATACAATCATAGCTGATCTTCCAATTCAATGCCTATTACTGCATTTTCCTCATATCCCCTCATCACACTGGTATTTAGAAATTTGTCAATCTCTAACTTACTTGTTAGTCAAGAATCTATCTATCTCTGCCTTAAAAATATTCAACACTGTTGTGGCATCAGGCCCATGACTGCTAGCTGGACAGCTGATAAAAGACTCACACTGTGTCATTTTAGGGAGATTTGTCAGGCCACAACCAAGCAGACAATGGTGAGGCCATTGACGGACTTGCCCCTAGGAAAGAGAGCCCATGGGCAGAAATCTCATCTTTACTGAGAGGCGCTATGCAAACAGAGGCTGGCAACCTTTTTGCTCAGCAGTGTTACTGGTGTGACCATGGCTGCCGCCAGAATGGAGGTCTTGAAGTCCCAGACTCCAGGTAAATAATGTAGGAGGTTGTTTGTAGGATAGGTGTTGATTGGAGAGGAAGTCTGGGATTCAGCAGCACGTACAGAGCAGTAGCTCTCAGCAGGACATCCTCCTTCTTGATGTTCAGTCTCTTGATTAGGTACTGGGTAACCGACCCCAACAGCCACCCCTACTGTTTCCTCCAGAAGCAACAAGTCTGTCGCTATGAGGCATCAGGTCAGTGGCAGCATGATGAGGCAAAGATGACATCATGAACTGTCCAGACAAGGACCTCAGTTGTTGGAAAGTTTGCACCTAATCACATATCCTTCCCATCTGCAAGTTCACCAACAACAGAAGCAGAAGATTTGGTCTACTGTATCCAAGACTGGCACTGCACAGCTTTTAACTTGTAGGTTTGAGTCTTCTAAACGTGCATACAGGAGAACACTTGCATAGTTCTCATTATGTCAAGGCATATGGTCTGTGCCTCTGTTCCTGATCAAAGACATGAATCAATTGGTGAGGGCATTCCTTTTATCTCTTGAAAATCAGCCTAGCATCTAAAGGTCTAAGGGAGACAAAGGAACTATTGAGGACTGTCACATTGTGGAAGCATTATGGCTATCCTCAAGAAATGGCAGAGAACTTGCTGTCTGAGTTGGCAAACAACTTGCGCACTGAACTGGTGGAAGCCCAGCTAGTTTCTGATGGAAAGCGTGCAGAGCTATATCCTGTCCATTCTGTGTACTTTTTCAAAGTCTATTCATGTGGAAAATGTCAGTACACTTCCTTTGGCAGGTTTCTTGTGACTACTGATCTGCTCAATCATATCCTTGCCTCAACATATAATATAAAATGTTGACTCCCTCACGATGATAGAGTACCACTTCAAGGGGACTTAATTGTTTATGACAATCCATCAGTTTGGCTATTCAAATGATCTGGCTATACTGCAAAATGCTAGCTTTTGTCTTGCCAAGTATGTTTACTATGTTTACCTGTTTATGTTTATCATCCTCGAGTACCAAGTTAATTCCTGGCTTTCCTGACTAATTCCTTGCACCACAATTTGACATTTAAACTATTGCCCTCCAGCCTCTCCAAATTCTCCTTCAACAACAATTGAGAAGTTCATGGGCTTTTTCATTAAATTGAGTCAGACCATTCAGCTCCTTCTGCCATTTCCCTCCCTCCTGCAGCCCAGCAAAATGTATTATTTTCTAAGCTTGTCCCTACCCTGGTCACAAATTTGCTTCTTTCTTTCCTAACTCCTCTCTTGCCAATTCCAAATTTAACCTGCCAAAGAGATCCACGCCTGCCCCCTTGTCCATATTCTCAAGAAATTGTGGACTACCATTCTTTGTTGATTGGCCCCTCTTTAAACTGATATTATTAAGCATTCCCTCTCCTCAGGTACAGTCTTCTTGCATTTAAGGTCTGCTGTCATCACTGACACCTCAGGAACCCCTTGATCTCTTTGATCTCCCAAATTACTGCCCCATCTGTAATCTTCCTGTTCCTCTGCAAATTCCTTGAACATGTCATTCTCATCTGCGCCCATCCTCCTTGGAACCTCATGTTTGAAGCCAATGCATCAGGCAAATGCACTGCTATACCAATTGACATCCTATATAAGTAATAAACTATCAATGTTTGTCCTTCTTGACCTATCCACAGTCTCTGGTGTTGTTGACCATTCCAACCTCCTCTAATGTCTTTCATCCAGCTGGGACGGTGGAACTGTATTCTCCTGATTCAAATCGTATCCCCAAGTCATAGGCAGAGAATTTCCAATCATGGCTTCTCTTCCTGCTCCCACACTGTTAGCACTGGAGTTCCACAATGATCTACCTTTGGCCCCCTTCATTCTTTTATTTCCATGATGTCTGCCAGGGCCATCTTCCAAAACTCAAATGGCAGGTAAATAATAGGAAGATGGAAGCCATTCTCTTAAAATTACTTTTGCAAGTGAGGAACTCCATTTCCCTCTGTGGCTGAACTAGACTATTTACAGCCTTCTTATTATGAAGGGCTTCTGCCCAAAATGTTGATATTCCTGCTCCTCGGATGTGGTCTGACTTGCTGTGCATTTCCAGCATCACTGTAATCTTGACAGCCTTCTTATTATATTTGACTCCAAGCTTGGTTTCCAACACTGTGTCTCCATCACCAAGAACAGCTTCTTCCATCTCCATAGTATTTCATTTCCATCTCTGTCTCAGCTTTTATGCTGCTGAAACTCTCTTTTATACCTTTGTTACCTCCAGGACTGATTATTCTAATGCTCTATCTGGCTTAACTGGCCTCCATTACACCTTTCCCCTTCATAAATTTGAGATCATTCTAACTTGCATCATGTCTCATTTACCTATTACTCCTGTGCTTACTGACATTCATTGGCTTTAATCTCACAACATTTTGATTTTAATATTATTAATCCAATGCTGCCGTGATCCATCCCTTCCTATTTTGGTATATTGCCCTAGTCTGACAACTTTCTGGTGTGTTTTGTTAAAACTGGAGTCACTTGTCCATCCCTGATTTGCATTGCATCACCATTAATAGTAGTACCTTATGTTCCTTGAGTCTTCAACTCTATAATGCTCTCGTTGTATAGCAAAAAAGAAAGATTTGCATTTATACAATGCCTTCCTTGACCACCTGACAGCACAAGGCACTTTACAGCGAATGGGGAAAATCTGGAATTGTTGTCATTGTTTTAATATAAAATTTGCATGGGAAGCACCCACAGACATATGTGATCTTTTGTAATGTTATAGAGTCATAGAGTCATACAGCATGGTAATACACTCTTCAGTCCAGCCAGTCAATGCTGACCATAATCCCAAACCAAACTAATGTTTATTGAGGGAAACAGTTGTGACCATTGACTAATATATTTAGTAAAACAAGTTAACAGCCACAATGATGAAAATAGGCAATAACTTGATCTGGGACGGCACAATGCTAACCACTGAGCCACCAGCACCAGCACCAGGGGCGCAGGTTAAATTCCAGCCTTGGTCGACTGTCTGTGTGGAGTTTGCATGTTCTCCTTTGTACCTGCGTGGTTTCCTTCCAGGGTCCAAAAATGTGCAAGTTAGGTTAATTGGTCATGCTAAATTCCCTATAGTGTCCAGGGATGTGTAGGTTAGGTGGATTGGCCATGGGAAATGCAGGGTTACTGGGATGGGGAAGTCTTTGGAGACTTGATGTGGGCTTGTTGGGCCAAATGGGCCTGTTTCTACACTGTAGGGATTCAATGATTCTAAAATTACCTTGATGGCTTAAAGTGATTACTCCAAATTTTACCTTCATATAGCTGGGGGTAGGGATTTTGTTCAGTACTTATTAAAGATTCTTAACCACTGTTGCCACCATTACATGCTGGACTTGTTAAGAAAGTCCCATTTCAGGTTCTTAACTATTGTGCCACTGTGATATTTCCTATTTCAGGAATAGAGTTTAAGACAGAAACTAGAGACAACAGTTTTGAATATTTAACTGGAAATAAACATGTATTGACCGTAAGACAAAGGAGCAGAAATTAGGCCAATCAGTCCATCATGTCTGCTCTACCATTCGATCATGGCTGATCAGCTTCTCAACCCCATTCTACTGCTTTCTCCCTGTAACCCTTGATCCCCTTGATACTCAAAAACCTATCTATCTCAGTCTTAAAAATACTCAACGACCAGGCCTCCACAGTCTTCTGTGGCAATGAATTCCATAGATTCACTACTCTATGGAACCATTGAGAACTGTGCCCAATATTGTCAGATTTCAACTGGCATTGGCAACATCCTGATGTTCAGGTTGGGAGTATCGCAATTCACCCCAGAGCAGATTGTAGTTCCAGAATGTCCATTTGTCCAAGCATCTTAGTGAAGCTTGAATTAGGAAAGCACACACATCTAAAAGGAAAGGTCTGCTGCCTGAAGCAAAAATGTATCAATGCTAAAGGAGCTGAAAATATAATTAATGGACATTTCCCAGTGTGACTGAGAGAAGGAATGTTAACATAAGGTAGTGACGCTGGAAACATAGGAAGATGTAGGACTCTGATTATTGGTGGGCTATTGGATAGTATAACCACCGGTATTTAGATCGATTCGGATGCAAAAGCTTTTGACAGACTTTAAAAAGGTTGGACTGAGGGAAACTGTCAGCTCCAGAAATTCCAGGCAAGCAGAGCAGAAACTGACTTGATACTTGGATTTTTACTTCTGAAGAAAAAAAATCGTGAAATCTTCCCAGAGAATCGGGAATCTGTCTTAGATGATTGACAACAGTTCGAACAAATGTCCAAAATAAATATTCTGGTTAACCAACTTGGGGGATAAGTTAAGGCAGCATTTTTCAGTGGATTGCATTGACTTTATAAATAAATATTAACATTGAAATGAAAGTGAAAATACCTTTATTTAAAAGGTAAATATTGCTCAGTTGACAGATTCGTTCACTTTGCCAGTGGTAAACAATTTTGTCACAGAAAAGAACTCCGAAAGAACTGCAGATGCTGTAAATCAGAAGCAAAAAACAGAAATTACTGGGAAAGCTCAGCAGGTCTGGCAGCATCTGTGGAGAAAATCAAAATTAACGTTTCGGGTCCCGTAACCCTTCTCCAGACCGGATTTGGTCACATCAAAGGGAGTTTAACTCTTGCGTGGCAAAGATAAACTTCACAAAGAGAAAAAAAAATCCCCAAATCTATCTATAATCAAATTGTTCGTAATTAAATCTTTTCTTGGCGTGGGCAGGTTTACTTTACATGTACGGTCAATCTGTTTTTTTTTAAATAAAGTTTTAGCGTGTGGGTCACAATAAGTGCAAATCGGATGCTATAATGTTTACGGTGCTTGTGTTTTATGGGTGGGGAGTTTAACTGACGCTCTATGTTTTGTTAAAACAAGACCCTTCACTCCACACTTTTTTTTGAGTAAAAGGTAGATTCCGATCATCTGAATCTGTCTCCATAGTTCTCTGATCTTATCTTCATCCTGTTCGGATATCCTGAAGCTGCTAACTGTATACTTAACCTATTTTCTACAGGGCCGTTGTGGAAATGATCAAGATTAAGCCTAAGTCTCTATAGCAACCCCACTCCACCCCCAACCCCCCACCACCCTTCAATACACCCCTTCCTGGCAACACAGGCTATCAAAACAAGTTTTATGGATGAACTCTGGTCTGCGCATTTTGCTGCACAAAAACATCGACTCAACCTGTAAGGTCAGTATAAATTGTTCCGGCTTTCATGCTTGAGTAAATTAATGCAAATTTTCAGATTTCAATGTACAAGTTCACCATCAGGAGAGATGCATGCGTTAAGTTGGAATTGCGAGAGCAAATGCCCCATATTCACATTGTCTGCATGCAACTGTGCTTCTTGAAGTACAGTAAAGATTAAAGTGGTCAGTTTGCGATAGTATTGGCACTTTTGAGAAAGAAAAATCCTCTTTTGCATTTGATCAAAACTCTCAAGCAATGGGAAAAGAGTGCTGTGTATCCCATGGCAACAACAGAGGTAATAAATGACCCCACCTCCCCCCCAGTACAGTACTAAGATTTCTGTGTGTGTGGATTTTGAATGTGTCGGTCAAACAGGTGAGGGGGAGGGGAAGAATTTTTTTGGGGGGTGTAAGCGTTAGTTAGCCTTTTGATCTTTCCTTCTTATTAGGCCGGGGAAGCAAAACTGTTCCTTGGCGATTGGTCAGACTAATCCTCCTGAGCACTGTCAGCCGTTAACCATGTGAACAGATTAGACCGTGGTTCTGCTGGACAGGCTTCAGCTGAGGTTTGTGTTGTTCTTCTCGCTGTGTGTTGCTGCTGGCCTCCTGCAGTGTTCAGGAGTTTCAACTCGATGTAGCCTTCGGCGTTTGGCGGGGAGAGAGAGTCAGAAAGGGAAGGCAGGAGAGCAAAGTAAAGACAAAAATAAACCAAAATCTTCAACATTTTGCGCACAAGCAGACTGAAGAATGTGGAGAAATAAGCATAAAGGACTAAAAGATTCTGACTCGGAGGATGACAAGCCACAGGAAGTGTCGAAGGTACGATCCCCATTAATTCTGACCAGATATCTTATATTTTAGTAGCTGTAAGAAGAGTCCTGATGCTTTCCTGCACTCGCTGAGGTTTCTCTCGCACACACAAGACTCCCCAGTCCGTTATGTCTGATGGAAAAGGGGTTTATGCTGTCTGTAAATGTCCCTTAAACTTTATACAGCCTGGCCTTCCGCTGGCAGTATGCTTTAATGACGTTTCGTTAATGACAATAAGGGATGGCGGATTTCTTTTAGGCCGAATTGAGCGCGGGTCACTGTTTTTCAGGCTGGGATGGTTCTGATGTGTTCACCCCGGGGATAAGCTTCACTCGCCTGGCTGCGATGTGGCTGGTGCAGGCGAGACTGCTTCAGCGCATCTCCCAGTGAACCGGCCGAGGGCGCCCACTGCAGTTTTCACCGTCCCACTCTCTCGTTTGGGATGGGGGTGGGGGAACTAGAGCTGGCTACAGGGGGAGGGGAATAAATCTGAAACGGGCAGGAATTCGAGAAATGTTTCTTTCTTTCTAACGTATGCGACAATGCGCGAAGGTTTTGTTTTTAAACGCCAGTTTCTTGAGGGTTCCTGACCCATCTCAGGCGATCATCTTTCAGATACCATACACGCTCATGATAACATTGGTACTTTCACCTTGCCTCAACGGTTCACTTCAAAATGAATTAACTGAAGAATAAAGTGTATCAAAATAGAGTAAAGGTTTCATATGTTTGGCGCTATACCGCATTGCCATTTAAGGGCTGAGTTCAGAGGATTTTAAGTTCTCATGAGATTGCATTGCCTTCTATCTGGGCAGTAACATATTTGGAATGTCTGTTTCATGACTTGTTTCAGAGCAAGGACCCTTTGCTTCCAGAAGAGTCTACAAGTTCTGTGTCTCAGCTTGCTACGAAGGTAGGAGTCTGTTTTCACTCAGATTTCCTAGTCTGCTTTGATGGATTACACTGAGAATTTCCACTCCTTTTTAAAAAAAAAACTTATGCTTTTGGTTTTTTTTGCAATTCAAGCAAACATTACTTTCTGATGAGACTACTGTATTAATCCAGCATAATCAATAATAAATCAATACAGGCATCAATGCTGCATTTGTCCAGTTAAAATGTGCTTTTGATGGGAACAATATTATAAATTAGTAATGACTGGAGCAATATTATAAATTAATAATAGAACAGATCAACTACGGCCAAAAGACGCCCTGCTAAAATATTATTTTGCTTTTTACATGAGCATATGTAGTTGTACAGGAATTGACTGCTAGTTTATTTACATTGATTTTTAAGCATTGTATGTCACTGTCCACATTTAGTGATCATTCTGAAAGAGGCAGTCACTTTCTGGATGAAAGTCTATTGATGGATCAACCCTAAGGAAATCTTGATTATCTTCTTCCACCAACCATGACAGAGAGAATTTCCTGACGTCTCTATATTTGTAAATTTACATACTGCTGGTGGGAGAAATGTGGTCTGGCCCACTATTTTTAGATTTTCTGCCTGATAACTCACTGGTGAATCTTCGAAATACATTTCAGTCCAGTTCAGCTAGCATATTGTATGCGCCCCATTTTCAGGAAAGAATTTTATCCCCTTGAGTGGATGTTGAGAATGAAAAATAGAATACTTTTTCCAATTTTTGTCATGCAATGTGCATCAAGTAAATTGTACTCCAGATGCAGAGGAAACTGTAGCTGACTTGCCCCAGTATTGAGTCTTATGTCTAATTTCAAAACTGCACCTATTTCAGCCCACCACTCTGAAAATTTTAATTTCCTAAATTGCTCATCCTTGTGTTTTCTTGTAAGATGGCCCCTCAGACTCTGAGGCCTTTGGCAAAAGCACACATGCTGATGGGAAAGTGAGATAGATCCCACTTCCATTAGGATCCTGCGGCCTTCCAATAGCTGAACCAGTTCCACTTTTTGGATCTTGCAGCTCTTCCAAATGAATGAGGGAAACCTCTAGAAATATTTCTGGGAGTGCTGGTGTGAGTCTAGCTGAGATTCCATGGTAGGACTCAAGTCTTGCAGAAATAGATCTCGGAAAAAAATTAATTGTCTTCACTACACTTTTGTTGTCCCTTCCTTTGCTACCTGAAGAACGTACTTTTGATCTTTGTTGCCACATCTTTGAGCTGGATACTGTTGTAGTGTTTTCACTCACAAGTGACCCCATTCTCATTAATTGAAATGGATTCCAGCACTCTTGAAATGGGTGGACTGAAGATATTCTCTAGCACTCTTCTGTGGGAACATATTAAAATATGGTCCATTAACCCTTCAACTATGGCTTCTGATCCTTGAAAATTAGTTACAACCTGATGATGACTCCTGACAGCCACCAGTGGTTTGATTGCATCTCAACCAGATTCAAACCGAGCCCTGAGTTTGAAGGTTCAGGATGAGAAACCACTTGCATTGCCTACTCTAGAGTCAACCTGTTTTTTTTGTTATAACTTGTTAAATATTTGCCTAACTGTTTAACCAATTAAAGAATCATAAAATGATACAGGATAGAAGAGGTCATTTGGTCCATCATACTTGGACCAGTTATTTAAAGCAGGTACCCAATTAGTTTCACTTCTTTGATCTCTTTTCATAGCTCTGCACCTTTTAGAGAGTTATTCAGTTTTATTTTGAGAAGTTATTAATCTACTCTTATTACCTCTCATGCAGTGGTTTTCAGATTAAAAGTGGTGTGAAATATTTTGTTTCATGTTGCCTCTGATTCATTTACCAATTTTTAAAAATCTTTCCCTCAGATTTTGTTGCAAACTGTTATGACCAAATGAATCCATTCCCTTTGTTTGTTAACCCTTTCACAACTGGTACATTGTGGCTGCAGTGTGTCACACTTAGAACATGCACTACATTGACCCTCAATGGCTTCTTCAATGGCCCCTTCCAAATTTTCAAATCCTGACCTTTTAGAAGGAGAAACACAAGAGGATAATGAAAGAGATTTTGTAGGCGGTGATATTTCCCAAGTTCCCATCAGGGCAGCATGGTGGATCAGTGTTAACATTGCTGCAGTGTAGCACCAGGGGCCCTGTTTTGATTCCAGCCTTGAGTGATTATCAGTTGAAGTGTGCATGTTCTCTCCAAGTGTTCGTGGGTTTCCTCTGGATGCTTTGGTTTCCACAGTCTAAAGATGTGCAGGTTAGGAGGATTGGCCATGTTAAATTGCCCTTAGTGTCCACGGATAAATGTTGGGCTAGGTGGATTGGCCATGATAATTGTGGGGTTATGGGAATAATGTTGGGGGCTAAGTCTAGGTGGGATGCTCTTCGGAGGGTCTGTGTGGATTCAATGGGCCGAGTGATCCCTTTCTGCACTGTAGGGCTTCAGAGTTTTTCACAATCCTGACTTGGGATTGTATCACAAAATCTTATACTTCTCCAATATTCATCCGTTGTACCAATTTCACGTTCACTACACTGGTTTGAGAAGGCAGCTCATCAATATCTTCTAGAGGATAATTTGTGATAGCCAGTGATGTCAATATGCTATGAACTAAAAACAAAATCTCTGTCTCAATTAATAAAACCTAGGATCTGTGTACATTTTTTTTAAACAGCCTTTTCAACTGCTGCCATCAGTGATTTGTGCATGGGCTTCTGCTGCTTCTGTAGTCTCATTAAAATTCTGGAATTTAATTTTTGGTGTCCCCCTCATTCTTACCACTAAAAAGAATCCTTTTATATATCTTTGTTTATTTATTGTGGGTTTTCCCATTTCCTCACTTTGTTCCTGCCTGCTGATGGTTGTTATTAAGGTTCTCCACCCCGCTGAATATTGTCAACCAATAACTAATTATCTTCCACACGTCCAACTTCAATTATTAATATAATCAGTGAGAACACTGCTTTATATCAGAATCTGTCACTCATATTCTCGTTAATTCAGTTCACCAACTATAAATGATCAGGAGCTGAACCTGGAATCTGAAGGATTTATGTTGATCCCTTTCAAGTATCCTATTTGAAGAATTATGGTGGTCTAAACCCACGGGGACAAGTTTGCTTTGTTCTGTAATGAAATCATAAACCTGACAAAAAATGGCTTTAAAATAAGAGCATGGAAAACAAGAGCCAGGAACTTTGAAAATGACTGCTCAGGTCACTGATGCCATCCCAGTTAGAGCAGTTTGTGTAATTTCAAGATGCCATCATCGAACGGATCCAGACCAGAGAGTGTAGAGTCATCAAGATCATGATAAAAGAGTGTAGTTATTATTTCCATTGCAGGAAAGGAGGCCAACAGAGGACTGGACTGAGGTTTTAAAATTGAATGCTTTTTAGATTCTGGGATTAATGTTAGTCTTTGGAGTAAAGGCAAAACAGACAGTCAGGAACCTGTCTGTATTCATGATTCATGACTTGCTAAATTATACTATTGCCAACAACCAGTTTCATCCCTTATTTTAAATTTCATAATCATTTAAAACATGCACTAAATGAGGAGAGAACTTGGGAAACATCTGTTTACACAGTTGAATTGCTTGTATTTCCACTCTTGAGACATAGAAATATACAAAATAGAAGTAGACCATTCAGCCTTTTGAGCCTACTCTGCCATTCAGTTTGATCCTGGATGATCATTCAACTCAGTATCCTATTCCGTTTTCTCCCTATGTACTTTGATCTCTTTACCCCTAAGAACTAAGTCTAACTGCTTGAAAACATTCAATGTTTTGATCTCAAAGCTTTCTGTGCCTGAAAATTCCACAGTCTCACCACTGGGTGAAGAAATTTCTCCGCATCTCAGTCTAAAATGACCAACCCTGTATCCTTATGGTTCTGGACTCACCAGTCATCCAGATCATACATCCAGTGTTTACCCTGTCTCATCTAATTGTAATTTTATAGGTTTCTATAAGATCTAAACTCCACTTAATATAGTGTCAATTAATCTGGTCTCTCTTCATACACAGGTCTGGCTATCCCAGAATCAGTTTGATGAATCATTATTGCACTGTCTCCATAACCAGAACACCCTTCTTAAGACAAGGAGACCAAAACTGCACAAAACTCTCTGGGTTTGGGCTCACCAAGACCCTGTACATTTCCAGTGAGAGATCCCTGCTCTTGAACTCTAATCTTTTTGCTACAAAAGCAAAGTACCATTGGCCTTCTTCATTATTGGCATCTTTACTTTCAGTAGGTGTTGTACAAGGATACCCAGAACTTTTGCACATCCCTCTTTCCTGATCTATTGCCATTCAGATCATCTGCCTCCCTATTTTTGCCACCAACATGGGTAGCTTCACATTTAACCACATTATACTTCATCTACCATTCATTTGCCCACTCATTCAACTTGATCAAGTCACTGAAGCATCTCCGCATCCTCCTCACTGCTCATCCTCCCACACAGCTTTATGTCATCTGCAATGGTCATTGAACCTTTTGGAGCAGATTGAATATATTTTTGAGGCCGATGAAAGACAATGGAGAGTGGAGTAGGCTTGTTGGGCTGTCCTTGGATTGTGTTAGCAAAAGGTTGGGAGAAACATGATGGAACTAAATGACTTCTATGTGATAAACCTCTGACTTTCTTAAAAATACACATTAAGGAGATCTGTACACCATGGGTATTTGTGAAATTTAATACATACTATTAAACTAAATTATACTAAATCTTATTGCAAATATTAAGACAGATGAAAATATTGTTTAGGTCCATAATGGTATTGAATTACTCAATGATGCAGTTTATATACATAGGTTTTTATACATTTCTAAGTCATACAAATATTTTGTTTCTTTCTAGTTAGGCGAGCATTTATTAATTGTCCTTGAGAAGGTGATGGTGAGCTGCCTTCTTGAACTGCTGTTACGTTATATATTTTATGTGTGCGCACTATTCATCATTTAATATGGCCTAGCAGGAATGCTAAAGACCAACTAGAACTAAAGAGCATGTGAGGGTTATATGTTGGGATAATTGTGTGTGTGTGTGTGTGTGTGTCACATGGGAAACAAGCAGTTGGTTTATGGGAGTTTTGTGATGTGAGAGCTGGAATAACGTGGTGACCAGAAAAGTACATGCCTGAACTCTGTCTTTAATCACCTTTAACGTCTGGTGTCTGTCATGCATATCTTTACCTGGAGTAAAATGGATCATGTGCTGCAGTATGGCAAAGTCATGGGACGTTAAACTATTTGTGCCCCTTAACCACAACTGTATTTTTATTCTTTATCATTTTTGTTAAACTGAACCTTAAGTGGGAATGTACCATTATGCATTGATCAATATCTACAGTATACAATTAACGTGAGCAGTTTAAATTTAAGATTTCTGCATCTCTTGCAATGCTGATGTTAAACATTTTGAAATTTGTAAGATGGTTATGTTATCAGATTGTCTCTTTCATTCTGGGTGGAAAAATGAAGGGGTCACATGAACTGTTCCAAATTCTGCTCATAAAAGCTTGTGGTCATCATTATGAAAGGTGAAAGAGGAGCCATGGAGTTATACTCCAGTGGGGTGAGAGGAGGGGGAGTGGACAATAGCAAGTGTGTGATATTCATATCTGTAAACAATGATCAGGGCTGACAGCTTTCAAGTACTGGTAGTTTTCAAGTTACAGGGAGGTATTGGGTTTTGTATATAGTTATACCTCGACTTCTCTTTTTAATTCCAAGTTAGAATGGAATTTGAGATGAGAGTTCAAGAATAGTTAAGCAGCATTTCTGCCTGGATATACGATCCATTGTCATGGAAAAAGGTCTTGAAAGCAGAAAAGGAGAAAAAAAACCATTTGTATCCTCGTCCAAGGTTTGTTTGTGATATTTCTAACCTTCACACATCAGTTGGTTTGCAAGATTCTGGGAGAGACAGCAAAAAAAGAGGCAGCCAATCTCTTGTTCCTCATGTGGAAAGCTCCTGTTTGAATTGAAATTACCAAATTTGTGAAGATTTAAGTGAAGCCAGATTCACGGAATTTAGTTTGATCAGAATCTCTTGGGATAACTGGGATAGTCAGTTCAGGTATTAGAAGTTATTGCAATGGAAAATACAAAAAGAAGGGCGGCATTGAGAACAGAGAAATGAGTGCTGTAGTAGGAAGTAACAATATGTCTGGGACAATATAAAGTACTACCATTTAAGGGATTCAAAAATTAAATTCTTTAGTGGAGTGTAAGCTCCGTACTAGAATAGTGTTTAGACAATGTTGTTTTTAATTTGTTGTCGTAAAAATCTAAAAACTTGAACTCTTGTCATGTGATACTTCTAATTAGCCACTGGATATTCAAGTATCTTAAATGTTATTGGTCTCTGTGCAGATCATAACTTGTTTATTTCCACGAGGTTTCAATCATAAGTTTGAGATAGCATGGGCCTCCCAGTTTTTATCATGATGTTGATGACTTCACTGAACCATGCCTTTTGCATATAAAGTAAGCACCTGCCTACTGGGGGCAGGCAGACTCCCCCTTCCTACACGTGTTCTGTGCTTTGAAAAAGAGCAAACGTTCCTCCTATCCAACTGCCATTTTGTCCGGTGTGTGTGTGTTTTTGGGTGTGTGTGGTGTGCTGATGCTACAAAAGTGGAAAGAAGTTGTTTATAATTTTGTAACATATTTATTTTTAAAGAACAATGCATCTCATTGCTCCAGGCGAGTAATTTGCTCAAAATCAACATGCACAGACCACTACACCACATTTTTCCGGATGTGGCAGCATGTCTGTTGCTGCTATCACTGTGCTGGTGTCTGGTGAAATTCATTCAGGTTGTGGCTGTGTGAAATAGAGGTTTGCTTGGGACAGGAAAGTTGTCAACATGTTATAGAAGTGAGATTACTGAGGTGCAGGAACGTTTTAAAATCTGTATAAACAAGGGACGATGTAATTGTTTTAACATCAAGTAGTTTGCCTTTTAGAACAAAATTGTGTAGATGACATCTGGCATTTAAAACTGATAGATGAGAGCAAGTGTCACCTTCACACCATACACAGTTAGGGGACCAAAGGGTATAGGTGTAAAGATTCCCAATTTTACTGTCATAAAGTCTGTGTATCTGGGGAATGGACAGGGTTAGACGGATGGCAAGATGAAGAGCCTGGAAATAGTGAACAGTTTAGGAATGTAGATATTTGCGCACCAGAAGAGAGTGGTGGTGGAGATTTGGCTGCCTTGGATCTACAGGCTCCAGCATTAGCTGCTGGCACCCCGATGGGATGAGAGACTGAATCAGAATTAGAATTAGGTTTAATGTCACATGTACTCACATGAGTACAGTGAAAGGTTTGCAACCTGTTACTTATGGCGCTATCTTAGGTATAAAGGTATCTAGGTACAGATTCTTTGGAATAAATTAGGAAAATACAATATCATAGGAATGTAATAGAAAAATAAAGGAATTTAAAAAATCAGAATTACAGTCCTTCCACCCAAGTCCATGCCGGCAAAAGAAATAAACAAGAAATTACATAAATAGCATTCATCTTGGGTAACACAGTGGTTAGCACTGCTGCCTCAGCACCAGGGACCCAGATTCGATTCCCACAACTGTCTAAGTGGAGTTTGCACATTCTCCCTGTGTCTGGGTGGGTTTCCTCTGGGTGCTCCGGTTTCCTCCCACAGTCCAAAGATGTGCAGGTTAGGTGAATTGGCCATGCTAAATTGCCCATAGTGTTAGGTGCATTAGTCAGAGGTAAATGTAGGGGAATGGGTCTGGGTGGGTTGCTCTTCGGAGGGTCGGTGTGGACTTGTTGGGCCGAAGGGCCTATTTCCACAATGTAAGTAATCTAATCTTCTGAACAAGGGGTCTACAATCAGGGCTTTTGAAAGGTCCTGCAGTCAGAATTCCTTGCCACTGCCTACCCCTCTGCTGAGTCTATGCTTCAGCCACTGCCACAGCAAAAGGCCCTTGTCAGTCACCAACTCAACGTTGTGGGCCTACTGCAGGCAGGATTCCTCTTTTGGGCACTGCCACTGCTGCAGACGATGACTCACTGACTGCCTGAGTTCAGGCTCTAGGCCTACCGCAGTCGGGAATCTTTACTCCCGGGCACCATGATCACTAGAGCCTACCAGCACTACCCATGCTTTCCACAATGTCAGAAGATGAAGAACACAAGAGAAAATAAAGATGAAAGAAGAAATAAAAAGGTAGAAGCAGATGAGCCCTGGGCTCCTGGGCTTAGGAGCCTGTCCACTGTATTGATACTCTGCCACCATCTTGAGATGGTTGAGATATCTTCAAACTGTGGGTCAATAGTGGAGAAGGTTGACAATTCTGAGTGTGAAAGATTGGAGAATAGCAAGAGAAAGAAGTGCAGCCTCTGTACTTGTGAATCAGAAGCAGTGGATACACCAAAACCAATGTCTCAGAGTAGCTGAAAGAGGAGAATGAGGTATGGAGGTCTTACTCCCAATACAGGTTAGAGACGAAAAAAAAACTGCAGATGCTGGAATCCAAAATAGATAAACAGGAGGCTGGAAAAATGCAGCAAGCCAGCATCAGGAAGTGGAGAAGTTGACATTTCAGGTCGAGAGCTTTCATCAGGCCTGGGCAGGGGGAAGGGAGCTCAGAAATAAAGAGAGGGAGGGGGTGGGGTTGGGGGAAAGGTAGATGGGATAGCGATAGTTGGATGCAGATAGGGAGTTATTGTGATAGGTCAGTGCAACAAGTGGAGTAGATGGGTGAGAAGGAAGATGAACAGGTAAGGTCAGGTCAAGGGGGCAGGGAGGAGGGTAAGGGCTGGACATGGGATGAGGTTGGGGCTATGGAGATAGTCCTCACTAGCTTCACTATGTTGAGGCCTGGTTGGTCGATGGCAGGGGTGAATTTGGTTGGTAGCTGGAAGGAAGGGTTGGGAGGTGAAATGGAAGGGAGGAAATGGGGCTGGAAAAGGAGCCACAGGATGAGTGGAAAGGTTATTTGAAAAACATTTCAATTTCCCCTCCAACTTCCTCTCTGACATGTCCATCCTTGGCCCCCTCCATTGCCACAATGAATCAGATCGCTACTTGGAGGAACAACACATCATCTTCTGCCTGGGCAGCCTGTAGCCTGCAGGCCTTAACATTAAGTTCTCCAATTTCCCTATCCTGTGCATGCAATGTTGTCGAGGTTTTGGATTTAATGCAACTGGTTTCCTCCGTGCTGTCCTTTGATTTTAGACCATCTTTAAGAATTCAGTACATGATGCAGTGTTGTTTCACTTGGGAATCATCCTTTTTACATGAGGAGAACAAAATGTCAAATCAGAAGGAATGCCAGGAAAGAAGCTTATGGCATTTTACAACCGTACTCTTATGTTGATTTCAGTAGTGATCAATATATGTGAGACTGTGCAGAAATTGTTCTGAACTTGCAGCCCATTGTTATCAGAGACACAGATATTGCCTATGTAAGTTACCACAAACCTCAGTTTTTATACCACAGGGTTTTAGTGAGGATAACAGTGTAATGTCAGCAAATCATATGTATGCTACAGTATTAAGAAATCACAGAGGATGCAGATTTAAATTTTCCTGAAACAACAGCATCAAGGAAGTCCATATTTGTCAGAGCCACCATGACTGTGCTTGACTCAGTTGGATCAGTAAACTGCAGGAAATAATACTAATCATTTCATTGAAACTAAGAGATGTCATAGTGCAATGCCTAGTTTCTCAGGAGGCCAAAGGAGATGTCCCTTTCCACTCTACCACCCAATATATCTTTTGCATCTGTCACCATTTCAACACTCAAATGCTTGACTATTGCTGGATCTTTTGGGGGAATCATGCATTGCAGGTTATTCTGGAGTTAGCTGAAAGACCTCAATGCAGGTAATGAAGGGCGGAGTGGAGAACAAGTGTGAAATGACACATTGAAGACAATTAGGCTGTACATGCTGTTGCTGCCAGGTGAGGAGACCGAAGTGCCAGATTTCCCTCTGTACAATCACCTCACTTCCCAAGAGCTGAGCTCTCAACATAGGCTGCGGCTGAAGATGGGGTTCTGCCCTTGCAATTGTATTTAAACTGAACCAGGGGAAAAGAATCAAAATTTATTGCTACAAGTTCTGATGCCCAGCGCTGTCATGTGGAAAAAATCTTGTCCTGTATGTGTCTGTTGCAGTCATCTTCTAGAGGTCATTGACAAATGGCCATGTTTGATGCAAATGCATGTCCTCAATTATTAAAATAAAATGAAAGTGACTTTTTTTTTCTTGCCAGTGCTCAAAAGAGAAAGTTGCAACAAATTGAACATAGACATGCACTGTTTGAGCTTAACTAATTCTATATTCTTCCTTTGGCCGTGAAGTGGAAAACAGAGGAAATAGAGACCAGCCAAGGATCCATTTTTTAAAAAAACATCTTTATTTTCAAAATGTATATCCCTCTCCTATTATTGGACAAGGTTGAAAAAGCTAAGTAACTGACTAAGTGGCCAAATGTAATTAATGACTGGACTAAAAGCTCAGGAAGCAAATGAATGTCAAAAGGTAGGATGCTGGGAGGTATGCCAGAATTTGATAGATACAACCATGATATGCCAGGAATACATTCTACTGGAAAATGCATGATTCTGTCCAGGCAGCAAAAAATAAAATAAGCTTGTTGAAAAATGTCTGAAAAAAATCCAAATGAAATTTCTAATATTCTGTTACCATTGATGTATAACCTGCAAATGCTGCATTTATAACCCTTCAGTATGCTTACGGGAAAAAATGTTTGCTGACCTGCAGTCCAAAAGCTTAACATATATCTGGTTATCATTGGAATGACAGAACAGTCTGGAATGTTGCGAAATATGCACTTTGATATTATTATAATTTTAATCAGTTATTTGTAAACTCCATGACTGGGTAATAATTATAAGAATTGGCCAAGTGCTAAATTTTGTTTTCCTGCTTGGCTTCCTACTATGTGCCTTATTTTAATTAAAATTTAACTTTACTTTTAATCAAGTAATGTATTCCTTTACTTAATAAACTGATACTAAGCCGGAGAAGCAATAAAGCAGGGTAGGAATAGGGAAAGGAGAAACAACAAGTTAAGAGTGAGAGGTGTTCAAAGTTTATGAACACTTGGGTTGCAGGTGCTTTGAAATATCAAATCCTTTAAGCTAGAGAAAAAAAAATTCACTGGTGTAATACTTTATAAAAACAGTAGACTACTTTGTAAATAATGTTATTCTGTGTTATTAAAGATCTAGGAAAGGTTGATTGTCAGTTTATCCTAGAAACATTTCAGTTATAACACTAAACTCAATGTTTCATGCATCTTATTCTTAAACAATACACATGATACATATGATTGTTTTTCAAATATTAGGTCATCCAGATGTGTGACTGTATAGTTCCAGGTAATCAGCCTGGAGTGCACTAGAGTTTTGATGCAGTATTTTTGGTGGCCCTGAGCTTTTGTATTTTTGATTAATTTAATATTTTCTTGGCCCTGTGGTTTATACCTGGCACCCTCTTGCTGACTTCTTTATCCAAGAATAACATAAGCTTAAGATTTTATCTTCAGCTTAAGAGCACTTAGAGTCATAGTCATAGAGATGTACAGCATGGAAACAGGCCCTTCAGTCCAACTCGTCCAAGCTGACCAGATATCCCAACCCAATCTAGTCCCACCTGCCAGCAGCCGCCCTATATCCCTCCAAATCCTTCCTATTCATATACCCATCCAGATGCCTTTTAAACATTGCATTGTACTAGCCTTCACCACTTCCTCTGGCAGCTCATTCCATACACGTACCACTCTCTGCGTGAAAATGTTGCCCCTTAGGTCTCTTTTATATCTTTCCCCTCTCACCTTAAACCTATACCCTCTAGTTCTGGACTCCCCAAACCAGGGAAAATACTTTGTCTATTTATCCTATCCATGCCCCTCAAGATTTTATAAACCTCTTTAACTCATCCCTAAGCCTCCGTTGCTCCAGGGAAAACAGCACTAGCCTATTCAAGATCTCCCGCTAGCTAAAATCCTCCAAACCTGGCAACATTCTTGTAAATCTTTTCTGAATCCTTTCAAGTTTCACAACATCTTTCCGATAGGAAGGAGACCAGAATTGCACGCAGTATTCCAACAGTGGCCTAACCAATGTCCTGTACAGCCGCAACATGACCTCCCAACTCCTGTACTCAATACTCTGACCAATAAAGGAAAGCATACTAAACACCTTCTTCACTATCCTATCTGCCTGCAACTCCACTTTCAAGGAGCTATGAACCTGCACTCCAAGGTCTCTTTGTTCAGCAACACTCCGTAGGAGCTTACCATTAAGTGTATAAGTCCTGCTAAGATTTGCTTTCCCAAAATACAGTACCTCGCATTTGTCTAAATTAAACTCCATCTGTCACTTCTCAGCCCATTGCCCCATCTGATCAAGATCTCGTAATCTGAGGTAACCTTCTTCGTTGTACACTACATCTCCAATTTTGGTGTCATCTGCAAACTTAGTAATGACACCTCTTATTATAAAAATGACAAATTATAAAAATGACAAAAAGTAGTGGACCCAGCACCGATCCTTGTGGCACTCCACTGGTCGTAGGCCTCCAGTCTGAAAAACAACCCTCCACCACCACCCTCTGTCTTCTACCTTTGAGCCAGTTCTATATCTAAATGGCTAGATCTCCCTGTATTCCATGAAATCTAACCTTGCTAACCAGTCTCCCACGGGGAACCTTGTTGAACGCCTTACTGAAGTCCACATAGAGCACGTCCACTGATCTGCCCTTATCAATCCTCTTTGTTACTGCTTCAAAAAAACTCAATCAAATTTGTGAGACATGATTTCCCACGCACAAAGCCTTGTTGACTATCCCTTATCAGTCCTTGCTTTTCCAAATACATGTATATCCTGTCCGTCAGGATTCCCTCCAACAATGTGCCCACCACTGACGTCAGGGTCACTGGCCTATAGTTCCCTGGCTTATCCTTACCACCCTTTTTAAACAGTGGCACCATGTTAGCCAATCTCCAGTCTTCTGGCACTTCACTTGTGACTATCGATAAAAATATCTCCACAAAGGGTCCAGCAATCACTTCCCTCCCTTCACACAGAGTTCTAGGGTACACCTGTTCTCTTTGCTAGATATAAAATTTAAGAATGATTATCACTTCAAAAGTACAGTGGATTACCTGATGTAAAGCAGATGGAATAAATACTATCCTTCTGGTTATTATGTTTTGATAATACCAAAGACACCTAGGCTTCATGGGGCACTCCTGATTCCAGAGTCAAGGAGTATCATCTCAATCAGTGAAAGTAAGGGATAGACTGATTCGCCCAAAGGAGCTATTACATTTCAAGAGATTGAAATGTTTCATGAATAGGGCAAGGTTGTTTCCACATAAGAATGGTTCTGTTTTAGCTATTGTGTAGTTTATATGTAAATTAATTCAGAGATGTAGTCTTCAACTTACATGTTCTCCAGTCAGTCTTTTAACATGTTTAGACCAAATAAATCCAAATGTAATAGAGAATAAAGATACAGGTTGAAGTTGTGACCTGCTATTTCCACAAGTAATGATTAAGCAGAAATATATAGATCATAATACTGTAGCATAAAATGAAAATCATAATTAAACCAATTATGGCAAAGCATGATTAGCCTTTTTTGGTTAGTTGTTCAGATTATATCTTTGACATCTTTTGAAATAAGAAAAATGAACTTATCCAAAGATCCTTCACCATTAACCCTTTCAGAATCGCTACTTTGTGTAACATTCTTCACACTGGAAGTTTATAATTAGAAATGTGGAATTTCATTCATTCAGATGTTAAATATTGATGGAATTTTAAATTTATTTTTCTGCCTAATGTGTGCTATCCCCAAAGCTGTTTTTCTTTGCTTCTCTTTATTTCACTTTTTGTACATCACTTGGGATTTGAAGTAAATATTCCAATGTGCACGTCCTGGTTTAGAATCTGTGTGTCACAGTGAGGATTCTTTAATCTGATTGGCTAAGACAATGCATCATTTTCTTGCACAGGTTCTAGATCCCATGAAGAAGGTACAATGTTGAAATGTTTAACCACTGCCTCACAGTGCAAAAACCCACAGAAGTGTAATGAATCGCGTATGTTGCTCACTTTGTGCCGATCAGAGTGGTGTTATTTAGTTAATTACAGAAATAATTCATTCTGTCAGACTTTCGTAAATATCAGGAAACTTTTATAAAATGTTACCGAACATCTAAGTTTGAAAATTAGATGATGCTAATGCTGCAAGGAATTAAAGCAAATGAGATGAAATGATTCGGAAGCTTGAATTTTGATCTCTAGTTACCTGCTACTCTTCAATTTTCCAGGACAGTAAATCACATCTGTTCACACCCTTTACCATTTAATTATCTCTACAGTGAAGCAGTCAACTCTAGATTTTGCAAAACTAGGTTTTGCCTCTTCTTTTTACTTCATGTTACTTTACTTAACCTTTTGCAACATATGGTAACCAAAATATATGGGAGAAAATACTAGACAGTTACTGAAAAGTCCCTTGCATAATTAGAATGTTCATACTGCAAGTTTGTTATTTGTTATCACTTCAAATATAGCAACCTGTGCAAGGGAAGTTCTGCCTAAGTTAATAGATGTACTGCATGCACATTTTACTGTAATGTATAGGATGTCTTTTATCTTTGATACCAGTTAAGCTCGAAAAAAAAATTCAAGTTGTGATTTAAAAAAAAAATCCATGTAAATCTGTCACTAATTTTAATACTATTTGACAATGCATCAAAAGTACAATTTTGCTAATGTTTTCCTTTCCTTGGAAGTCGATAATACCTGTTCAGATATGGTTCTGAGGGTGCCAGTTGCTATCTGCAATTTCACTTGTGACCATTCTAAACAGGTTACATTTATGCTGTAGCTTAATCATACAAAACATCCTAAGGGTTTTTATGATGACAATTGGTCTGTAATAGTAGTAAGAGAGCTAAGAGCTAAATTTTGAGAATGTAATGAAAGAAGGAAATAGTATAGCATACTTGAGGAAATGCCAGAGAATAATCCTTTTATCTATCTTGGCGTTAAACTAAAATAGAATGTGTTGTACAGCTGGACGCAGAAGGTATGCAATAGGCCCGATCTGGAGAGTGAAGAATGCTTACTGAGAACCAAGGTTAAATGAGGTTGCTGAGTTGTTGTGAGGCAAAGGTGAGGAGGAATTCTATTGTATCCACTATCTAGCTGGGTGTATGTCTGTAGGAGATGTGAAGGGAAGAATCACAGCTAAGTCCTATCCTCCTTCAATATCCAGAATTGCAACCCAAGGCATGGTAACTAAATGATAACTCTCATGCACCGACATGGCTATCAGAAAATCATTAGTATGATGGCCAGTGTTTCTTCACTAATTTAAATTAATGCATCAGAATGCATGAGGAATGTGTCTGCAATTTTCTGAAGCAGATATAATTGGAGCTGTGCTTGTCATGTAATTTTTGAATATTAGCCCAATAAGGTCTTTCATTTTTAACTGCAGACTTTGCCCATTATTGCACAATATTTTTCATGTGCTTGGCTTGAATTTACTTGATAACACATCAAACAACAGCTTGAACTGGATGACTTTCAAATATGTTATTTAATGATAGAAATGGCATTTGGAAAAATGAAACATGGATTAAAAAAGAGACATATCTACAGCGTAATTAAATGCCGAAGTACATATTCCTTAATATGGGCCATGCTAGTGTTCACAAAACACTCTTTCACAGCAACAGTAAATGTAGTAAATCATGTGACACGTCCTCACTAGTCTCCCAATGGTGGGAAAACCTTCTCCAATTCAGATGAAGGATGCAAAGGGCAGAAATGGGGTTCCAAAGCAACAGGATGACAATTAGGCTTTTGTCCAAGTGACACCTATTATCTGAGTCCATCATAAGTTATTGATGACTCAGTCATTATGTGGAGACTGTCGATATGTTCTAATCAATCTGCTCAGAGATGTTGTGGAGTCTTGTGGCAGTGTCCCTACCTCCTGAGGCAGAAGGCCTGAGTTCAAGACCCATCTGCTCCAGAGGTGTGTTGTAACATCTCTGAAAAGGTCATTAAGAAAAATAGTTTTTAAAAATTCAGAGCAGGTGGGACTTACATCTAGACCACATGGCTCAGAGTTAGGGACACTAACACTCACCATGATACCCCTTAAATGGAGGCTTTATCGCTTTTTGAGCCTCTGAAAAAGTCTTCTGGTGTAATCTATCGGTGGAGATAGGAAAGGCTCCCCCACTACCTTTAACATCTGCCAATTGAGGACTCCAACCTTGGTGCTGGATGCTGATAGCCATCCCTTGCATTACTTTTTATCTCACTTCCCTCATTCCCCTCAACTCACATCCATCTCTATGCATGTTTTGGCTCTCGGGTCTCATGATGGTCCTGGGCCTCTGGTGGGTGCAGTCCCTCCAGCAGCCGTTAGGCACACTGATGCTGGTAGCCAGAGGAACTATTGGTCTCTGGCTGATACCTATTTAGACAGAGGACTTCCACTGCCAGGGGTCTCAATTGTAGGGGAGGCTGCACAGTGGGCAGATAATTGGCTGGAGGGCACTTGATTCTATTTGATGTTCTCCACAGAACTGATGGCATCTCCCCCACAGTTTCCCACCTGTGGCTGGGGTTTCCATCAGCCTGACGCAATTATGGCCACAGCAGGATTGACTTTCAGGATTCGAGATCTAGTTTTGGATCAAGACTCGGACATTTTCTTGATAGTAATCTAGATTAACATGATTGTAATTACTTCTCCATGATCTCTAGATTACTTGTCTACTTGACCACTATCCAGTATTGTAGGAGCAGGAATTTCAGGATGATCATTGTCTTTGACTCTGGCTATAAGCTCCATTCTTTAGTTACATGATGTCACCCCTTTACCTGGCAACTGTCTCAGACTAAAATAGATTGTTTCCAACTTGGTGTTGCATTGGACACTCAGATGAACTTCTAGTCACCCATCCACTTCAACATCAAGACTGCCAGCTTCCACCTCTGCAATATTGCTGACTCCACCCCTCTCAACTTAGCTACTCTTAAAATTCTCATTCAGGGATTGGTATCTGTAACTTGACAACTCCATTTGAATCCTAGCCAGCGTTCCATCTTGCTCCCTCCATCAACTTGAGCCCACTTAAAGTTTTGCTGTCCATTTCTAAGGTTGCAGCAAGTGCTATTCACCATCATCCCAGTGCTTGCTGACCTGTGTTGGCTTCTGGCCTGCACTGCCTCAAATTCCACATCATCTCAATTTTCAAATACTCCTCATGTTCTGAACAGACCATATCATCCTCTGTGTCATCCTCCTCAATCCTACAGTTCTTTGAGATTGCTATAACGCTGAAATTTAACTTCCTGAGTTTACCTGCTCCACCATTAGTGGGCACACCTTCAGCTGCCAAGGCCCTCCTCCATTAAGGTACATCTTTAAACCAAGTTCTTTGTCCAAGCTTTTGGTCCATTTGCCCTAATATCACTATGTCTTAACAAAAATAAGTTTATATATTATCGTGTGCAGCATCTTTTGCAACAATCAGGCACTGAAAATGTGAAAGCTTTTATGCATTTTAAATTAGGCATTCTCATTAAAAGGTTCCCTTATTTCTTATGAGATGCCTATTGAAATGCCCCTTGTGGTTGTTAAACACTGTGTTCTTGATAAACTGTGTACTAAATAAACTTTTACTTTGTTTAAAGAAATATCACTATCCTTTAGGGAAGTTGTCGGGAAGGTTGAAACAACTTTAAATTGAATTTTGCTCTTGAGAGATCGATGACAATGCCACTTCTGAGTGCTACTCTCCTGCAGTTATGTGAAGGCTGATAATAGGTAATGGGGAGCAGATGTGCATAAGACTGCTGCTAGTTTTCAAAGTAAACTCCTCCTACATACCAAGAAGAGCAGGTTTACATTTTTTGCGTTTTCATACAACGTTGTCTTTAATTTGAATGTGCCCCCTTGCAGGAGGTTGGAGGGAGGAGAGGGAAGTCAGCTGGGGTGAAGCTTGGAAATATGAGTATTAAATTGCATTAATGTACTTTTCTTGTCATAGGTTGTATTGTGATCTTGTTCAGTACATCTGTAAGCCATGAAGGGAAATCTTAAGTTCAATACAAAAGACCCATAGATAAACTAATTATCTACTGCTGCTAGACATGTGGACGACAGAAACTTTATACTTGCCAGTGTTGTCAACAACCTGAGACCCGTCTGTTTGGGGTCAATGACATTGCATAAATATAAAAATGCATTTAGTTGCTTGACTAACATCCTCTAACACTGTGTTTACTATGCTGGATGCTGGTAAAGCAGCTGTAATATTTCATGGAAAATATTGAGTTACAGAGATTTTTGTGAATTATTTGTTGCATCCCAGGTTAGATGATAAAAAGTAATTTTACTAGAAATGCTATTGTAATCCAAAGAACATAAGTAATACGATCATTATTGAGGAATATTTGTTATACGCTAAGCTGTTTCTTAATTATGTGATCATCTGAACATAGTAGCTATAATTGACTAGATATTCTTCACCAGAAACAAAAGCACTTACACCCAAATTAACTTAATGACAATAAATCTTTCTTTCCTGATCTGCCATAGCCACACACTACTATTGGTAAGAGTTGTGTGGGTAATTGACAGTGGGGGTGGGGGTGGGGGGGTGGGGGTGAATTGTTAATTAATATTTGTTATTGGATGCTGAGAGCTACAAACTGTGTGCACCTGTGGGGCAAAATGTACCAGACTCCATGTTTTTAAAGGCTCGGCAATTTTCAGGGAGTAAACATGCATTAGAAGTATACAGTGCAAGTAGATCATGACATCAGTCAGTCTGCAGTGCTGATGGATGAAATACCAGTGCTGCCTTTATGAAGCGTGGCTACCCTGCTTACCTTTTAACTCTCACTGCTGAACATGTGTTTAACAGCAAGAAGCATCCTTCCAGTGCTAATGAAAGGGAGCATTAAAGACTTGCATTTTAGTTACTGGTTGATTTCATCAGGTTGTTTCTAATATATTGCAAGTTTCAACTCTGTAGGAAATGCTGAAGGATTTTTTTTAACTGACGTTAAGGCTTGTGCTCAGACATGAAAGAGCCGTAGGCATTTCCTTTAGAAAACCTGGTGCCCAGGTTCTGGATATCTCATCTGGGCTGCAGAGGAACTTGGAGTTGAAAGGGAAAGATCCATTTGTGGTCCATGTAGGTACCAATGATAGATATAGAAAGAGGAAAGGGGTTCTGCTGAGGGAATAAGAGCAGCTACATGCTGAGTTACAAAGCAGAACAAAAAAGGTAGTGATCCCTAGATAACTGAGCCAAAGCAAATTGGCACAGAGTCAATAAAATTAAAGAGGTAAATGTGTGGCTCAAATATTGGTGTGGGAGAAACATGTTTGAATTCAACAGGTCATTGGCAATAATACCAGAGAAGGAGGGAGCTGTTCTGATGCAATGGGCTTAACCTGAATTGTGCTGGGGTCAGAGTCCTGGCGAATTGCATAACTAGGGCTGTTTAGAGGGCTTTAAGTTAGATATTGGGGAGGGTGGGTTCAAATGTATGGAACATTATGGAAAAATTAAAGAAGAGGAAGGCTCAGGTGAGGTTATTAAAATTTTCAGAGCAAATAATAGGTCGGAGAGTATAGAAAAGCATCAGGAATCTAATGTGGACAACAATGAGAGGGGGGACAGTCAATGCAGGACTGAGGGAATTGTATTTAAATGCAAGCAGTGTACAGAAAAAGGCAGATGTGCTTGTAGCACAGATTGCAGTTGTCAGACACAGCTGCAATAGCATCAGGGCTGGGAACTAAATATTCAAGGATACACGACTGATCAAAAGAATAGGCAGTTGAACAGGGTACAGGTTGCCCTGTTTGGAAGAAATGAAATTAAATCAATAGCAATAATTGACATAGAGTCGGAAGGCATAGAATCTGGGGGTAGAGTTGAGGAACTGCAAAGGAACAGTTATGTACAGGCCTCCCAGCATTGGTCAGGATGCAAGGAAGAAGATATGTTAGGAGATACAAAAGGCATGTAAGAAAGGCACCATTACAATAGTTGTAGAGGACTTCAATGGAAAAATCAGTTTGGTAGCAGATCAACTGGTGGAAGCAGAATTGATTAGGGAGCTTAAGGTGAAGGAACACACAGGCAGCAGTGACCATGATATGATAGAGTTCCCCCTGCAGTTTGAAGTTGAGAAGCCTGAATCAGATGTAACAGTGTTATAATTGAGTAAAGGTAACTACAAATACATGAGAGAGGAGCTGGCCAGAGCTGGAAGATGATGAAACAGCAATAATTTTCTGGGAATAATTCGGGAGGCAGAAATCCATCCCAAGGAAGAAGACGCATAATAAAAGGAGGACAGAGTAACAGTGGCTGACAAGGGAAGTCAGGGACAACATAAAAACAAAAGAAAAAGTTTACAATATGGTAAGAATTAGTGGGAAGCCAGAGGTTTAGGAAGCCTTCAAAAAAACAGCAGGTAACTAGAAAAACAATAAGGGGGAGAAGATGAAATTTGAGCATGTAATAGTCATTTAAATCGTTTGGCAGCACAACTGTGGCCTTCTGTCTACATTGTGATTGAGAGGCAATTTTATGACTGCAGGGTGTTTGCTCACTCTGTATTTGAGAGATGCCTAATTTAGCCCAGGTGAGGCAGGCTATCTACTTCACAACAGCAACTTCATTATTTGTAAGTTTATTTCTGAGGGCATATTTAGTGATGCACATGCCTCAGAAGTCATCATTCCACAATGTTGTGCTTTCAATCTTCATTGGTAATGAAGCAGCATTGATGAGCCTGTTACTGACACTGCCATGAGATGAGCACTTAAACAAATGGGGAGAATTTATTTCTGCACTGATTATTACAACTATCAAAACATGAAGCCATCTGTGCAGTGTAATGTTAAATAAATGGTCATGTATGGTAGTGGGAAAAACAACATGCCATTTAATCTAGGTCTGGGTTGCTAGGAGCTAGATGGGAGCAGCTGGAGGTGACCTGGCCATTTGATTATATTTTTCACTGCCCTGTGGGGAAATACATTTTCTATGTCTACCAATGCAGCATGGTATGGGGACATTAGAGGGTAGGAGGAAATAAAATGTATCTCAGCAACAAAGTTGCTACTAAAGTAAAAAAGAAATATTATTACAAAAGTACATTAATTGTTAAAAGGGACACTTTTAATAAGTCCAAGTGTTTGGCAAATTTACAAACATGATACAGTGACCTAAATCAAGTTGAAATATGTATCTTGTTGCATGCATATGATCTTGTAATAAATGATGCAGAGGTTTTTTTCCCTCCAGCTACCATTTAGAAAATGTCTGGTAAGTACTTCTCCATGAAGTGCATCCCTCTATCTTTCAAAAATGGATCTCAACGTTTAATTTCAATTTGAGTGAAGGATTGGAGTGACTAGTGTTCTGTGAATTAATAAATTGCTCAAAACAAGTGAATTGATTTCATGCCAAAAAAAAATGCTGATTTATGCTGACGATATCCAAAACTTGGGGAAAAATCAGTATTGTCTACAATGTGGAAACCTATGTTGTAGAAAACCAAGATAACAGGTTTGATTTTCTGTTTATGATATATGTCACAACTAATTACCTATAACCAATTAAAGGTTTCCTTGCAAAAATGTGTGAATAGGGGTCAGTCTCATAAGATAATCTGGCAATTCCATTAATAATGGCTAATCTGTACTTCTACAACATGCTTAACAGTCTTTAGTCCATAGTCTTTGCCTCTCTTGCCTGACAATAAAAATCTGTCTCTCCATTTTGAACATTTGAAATGCTCAAGCCTCCACAGCCTTTTGAGGACAATTTTTGAGATTTCCCTTAATTAACCAAACTCTATTTGTGACATTGTGCTATCCATTTCTGAATGTCCACCACCAAGGAAATAGCTTCACTATATTTATTATAACTTGAGGCACTTCAATTAGATCAACCCGCTATCTTCTACATTAAAACAATTCAAGGATCTGAAATGCCTTGGGACATCTTGGATTGTAGAAAGTGCCATGAAAGTATAAATCTTATCTTTCTATATTCAAAGGAATATCACAAAATATATTCCATCATCTTCACAAGGTAACCAGTATAGTTCTTTTAGATCCATATATAAACCTCCCTAGCAATGCCATATATCCTTCCTGAAATATGGTGTTTAAAACTGAACACTGTTTGAAAGGGGTCTGATAAAAACTTTATCCATTGGGTGCATAAATATCTTGCCTTTGCATTTCAGCCAAAATGAGATACAGGTCAGTTATTTCATTAGTGTTTTTGATTAATTTTTGCACCTGTACATTGATTTTTAATAATTAGTACATATGGATTCAACATGTGTTCCCCTTCACCAGATGTTAATGCTTGACAATAAAAAAGAAAACAAATTTATTTCTCAGATCCAAAGTGTTGCTCTGTCATTTCTCCACACTGAATTCTATCACCTTTTGTTTTGCCTAATCTCTGCTATGCACCAGACCAAACCCCCTTCAAATATATCAAAGAGATAGCCTAAACTCTAACTTTTCTCACTTAAAGGCAAATTTAAGGTGCTGTGCTCCAAATGTAATTGAATTGGTTACACTACTGGCTTTAAGCACAACAGACTTTATTTTTACTCTACAGTTAAACTAACAAACAATTGGAAGATTACTTGATATAACTTTAACTTTATTGGAAAATTTAACAGAATAATGGATTATTTAACTACTAAAAAGCAACTGTTCCAACATAGTAACATCCCACAAATGCATCCTTGGCAAAGGCAAATTCAGTAAAATTGATTGTTTCAGTTGGTGTTTCTTCAGTCCAGGAGGAAACAACATCAAGAAAATATTCTGGCTGACAGAGAGAATTCTAGTTTTTAGCTGTAGCAAAGAGAGAGAGAGATGTAGCAGCTTTCACAACCACCTTCCAAGAAACCACTGAAAGCTAATCTAAACCTTGGTTCTTTGGGAGTCTGACTTCATGCATTCATGCAGCTTCTATTGTTCAAACTTAAAACAAACCCCAAGGCCTCACAAGTTCTTTACTTTGTTGCCTTGGAATGGACAAAATATAATTCTGAAAGCCTTAGTATCGTCACAGCAATGATTCTTGAAGGTAAATGTTGTGGAAGGGAGAAAGTGATTTAAAAAGGGATGAAGATCGCAAGGCAGAAGGAGATGGTTTGGTACAAACAAAGAAGCAAAATAGCTGCAGAGAATGTGTATAGGAATGATAGAGAACCATTACCAATAGCTCAGGACAGTGGTTAGACTCTGAAAATGTTGAATTCATTGAGTCTGGAATGTTATAGAATGTCTAATTGAACGGTGAGGCGCTGTCCTTCAACCTTATCTTGAGCTTATTTGGAACAGTCTTGCAAAGTCTTCCCTACTTCTAGAGAAGTTCATCATAATTTTCCTATTCCCTATTACACCTCCTGTAAGTTTATCTTTTTCTTTACTTGTCCCGTGACCATCTCCTTTTGGCTTGGACTATCATCATTTCTGCCATTTAATCTCTCCTGCTTTCACTATGTTCCTGCCTTGCTTACCTCTGCAATTGTGTGACACACAGAAACATAGAAAATATGAGCAACTGTAGGCCATTCAGTCCTTCGAGCTTGTTCTGCCATTCAATATGATCATGGCTAATCATCCAATGTAGTACCCTGTTCACCTCACACCCTTTGATCACTTTCGGATCACGTTACATCTCTAAACATTTTCCAGTTCTGGCTAAATGCATTGACCTGAAGTATTAATTCTGTTTCTTCTTTTACAAGTGCAGCCTAAACTACTCTTAAACAAAGTTTTTCACTGTACTTTGGGACACGTGACAATAAATCGATCAATCAATAATGTTGTTTGTTTTGCTTATGTCATGACCTAGCAATGATAGGAGATAACCATGCTGACTGCCTTTGCTTAGATCATAATTGTTAAAATACTCTGTCACTTTATATTCATGATCAACTTCACCATGATTAACATTAGACGAATCTGTGGTAAGTTTCTTGTTTCTCTTCATACTTCCTCAATAAGTAGTGTAGTAATAGCTTTCCAGTCTGAAGGTGCTACGTCTGAATCTTGAGAGAATTGGAAACTTATGAGTATTTCATTTGCAATTTTTCAATCTCTTGCTTTCAGTACATTTAAGATGGAAACTCTTAGGTCTGGGAGAATGATCTTTCTTGAGTTCCATTATTTTCTCCATTACCATTACTTCCAGTTGTATTAAATTTGATACGTTCCCCCTACTTTCAACAATGTGAAGGTTCCCTTGTATTACTGCAAATTTATGCTCGCTCTTTACTGTGAAATAAAAGTAAATGGCAATTATTTTTGTCATGCGGTCAGGTTTTTTTTTCTTGAGCACAATGGCTGTTGCAACAATGTTATTCAGTGTCATCAGGAAGATCTTTGATTAAACAAAACTGACCTCAGAATAATTGAGTGAATTCATAGTAGACTGAGTTGCGGATAATATCCTGGAGACTTTGGCACTGAACCTAACTTAAAAAAAAATTCCTGAGATTCACTGTATAATTATTGTAATGGTGCAAACGATCCAATTTCATGCCCATAGCATAATATCAGAGAGAAAGAAAAAGTCCTAATCTGCTAGAACAAATGCATGTGTCTCCAAGGCTGTGTTTGTATTCCATGTTATGTTCTGTATAAAATGGACCATAGGTATTGGCTGATTGGAACACAATAGCACCCACTGACCTTTATTTCTGGCCTCCATTCTCATCATGAAGTAGTTGGGAAAGGCAAGATGTGCCAGAAAATTAAGATAGTAACACATCCATCTGAGTAAGAACAATTGAATTTCATAGAATTCCCTACAGTGCAGATAGAGGCCAGTGCAGCAACCCTCCCACCCAGGCCCATACAGCACCCTATCCCTACATTTACCATAGCTAATCCACCTTGCCTGCATATCCTTGGATACTACAGAGCAATTTAGCATTGACTAATCCACCAAACCTGCACATCTTTGCCTGTGAGAGAAAATCAGAGCACCCAGAGGAAACCCATACAGATACAGTGGGAATGTGCAAACTCCACACAGACAGTGATCCAAGGGTCGAATCAAGCCTGTGTTGTTGATGCTGTGAGGCAGCAGTGCTAACCACTGAGTCACTGTACTGCCCCTTTTCCTGCAATAAGAAACAACAGGTAGCACAAGTCCATTATATTTTGTCTCTGACTGGTGACATGGTTTTGAGGACTGCTCTTTTCAAAATCAACAGTTCACTTTTCTCCACATCATGACATCAAAGTTGAAGTGCCAGGATAGAGAAAGTATAATGTGTACTGTTTTAATGGAGAGAGTGAAATGGTCATCAGGTCAATGGGTCTCCCCTAATCTTAATTTTCTTACTTCCCTAAATAAAAGATTCTCACTAACTCCTTGTGGGCCATCAGACAAGCCACATTATATCTGTTCCCTGCACTAGAGGAATTTGGCTTTAGTTTTTCTGTACTTTGATCAATAAGTCTTTCTAAAAGTCTAATCTAATGCTTCTTTTAGATATCATCTCTATAGGAATTCAAAATATTCATTCATGTGACATAAAAGTTTGGATTAACTTGCCAATCTTAGAGTTTCAAATTGCTTTGGTTCCTGCAGGTCGTTGTATTTCCCTTCAATTATTTATACTATTCCTAGTAGATAAACTCACTTGTTCCAATATCAAGCAAATCATTGAAAAGATTTTAGAGAAAAATTAGCAACATTGGCTTCATTTCCAGTGCCAAATTGTAACATAGGTCTTCCAAGCAGGAGTAGGATATGCTCCACTGTTTGATAATCTGGTGTAATATAATCTTTTTCCTTTTAGTCATATAGTTGAAAGTGGGTGGGTGAGCTACAAGGGGTAGGTATGGGGCGCATTATGGGGTGAGGGCTGAAGGAATATTTCATTGTAGTCTCCTATTGGAGAGTTAAGTTACGCATTTGGATCTGGTACCATCACACCTTTGGTGTCGATAAAATTTCCTCTGCTTTGTGAAAAGGCATTCTTGAGTGTAAGAAGTGCATGAACCCATTGGGATCTGCAAAGTTCCAAAAAAATGTAGAGTGGTGGAAATGATGGCTTTTCTCTCAGGGCTCCATCTCTACTGATTGTTTACTGCTCTTCCCTTCCTGAGAAAATGGCTTGGCATTCTCTCCACAGATGCTGCCAGACTAAGTGAGTTTTTCTAGCAATTTCTGTTTTTGTGACCTTGTTAACTGTCTTAATTCTCAACATTTTACCCAAGGAGTTCCAGCAGTACCTGGACTAGGTTGCAGCCTCCACACAATTTATGGGGTATCGGTCTATCACTGATCCTATCTTTCTAATCTTACCTTGCATTTTAGCAGGTGAAATAGTTCTTAAATAATGGGATGGCACATATTGAGAGCATTTTCTTGCTCTCCCTTCAAGGCTAGAGCAATGCTGTCTGCATTTCAATTAATATCGTAGCTTAAATGAAATGCCACGTTGCAAATTAGGAAATTGAAGTGATGCAGACAGATCAGGTCCTGTGCATCATTTATAAATTGTTTCAGTGTGCATTAGATATATTGCAAGAATAAGAACAGATTGATCAATGTTTGTGAAGTATGAGAAAATTGAAATCACGGCTTTGCATCTGGTATTTACAGCTATTCATTCTCCCAGGCTGACCTTTACCCACTCCTTTGTCTGCCCAACTGCCTCTCTGTCTCTCCCCCCTTCCCTTCCTTCCTCCCTCCTGTGGCTCCATCTCCACCAATTGTTGGACACTTTTCCTCCTCCTCACCAACACACACACAGTTTCCTAGCTATATTCTGGAGAAGGGCCACTGGATCTGAAACGTTAACCTTGCTTCCTCTCCACAGATGCTGCCAGACCTGCTGAGTTTTTCCAGCTATTTCTGTTTTGGTAACTGATTTAGAGTGTCTACAGTTCTTTTTTTGTTTAGCAATTGACAAGGTATCCGTTTTGACACTTTGCTCCAAATTTTTGTATTACCAAATGAAAACAGGGCAAAGTCCAAAGCTCCTTCACCGTTGTGACACTTTAACCAGTCAATTGTCCATTAATCTCTTTAAGGGAGGAAAGTCAAGCACCTGATCAGATGCCGTTCTTTTCCCACCAACACAGGACTATTTTAGGTTGAAAATCAAAGAGGAATTAGTTATACATCTCGACAATGTTGCAGTAAATGAACAATGATTACCCTCTATCCATGTTGAATTTGGATAACTGCAGCAAGGAAATACCAATTGTTACAATCTGATAGAAAAATGTGGAGCAGGCAGATAAAGATGGACAAAGACAGCAGTTACATGGTAGCATCACCAGCTGCAAAGTCCCCTTGAAGTTGCATAACATCCTGACCTGCAACTTTATTGCTGTTCCTCCATGATAGCTTGGGTGAAAGTTTTGGAACTGCCTTGCTAACAGCACTGTGGCATCCTTACACCACATCGATGCAGTCGAGAACAAAGAACAATACAGCACAAGAACAGACCCTTCAGCCCTCTAAGCCTGCACAGACACGTTTTGCCCTTCCATACTAAAATTGTTTTTACTTACAGGATCTGTACACCTCTGCTCCCTTCCTATTCATGTATTAGTCCAGGTATTTCTTGAATGCTGCTGTTGTCTGCTTCCACCACCACCTCTGCCAGCGCATTCCAGGCACTCACTACCCTTTGTGTGAGAAACCTGCCTCGCGAGTCTCTTTTAAAGTCCGCCACCCCTTGTCTCCCCTAGTAATTGACCCCTCCACCTTGGGGAAAATGTCTCATACTTTCACTCTATCCATGCCATTCACAATCGTATAAACTTCCAACAGATCGCCTGTCGAACTCCTGTGTTCCATTGAAAACAAACTCCATCTATTCAAGCTCTCTTCATGGCTAAAATCCCCCATACTAGGCAACGTCCTGTTAAACATTTGCTGTACCCTAGTAAACATCCAAGAAGATGGCTAACCACCATGAGATGTGTAATAACTGCTGGCCTTGCCGGTGCCACTTGCATTTCAAGACTGAATTTTTTAAAAAACTGTTCTGTCCCTGATCTACAGCAATTTGAAAATGCCTGAAATTTCAGGAGTATGACACACTTTTGTGACAAGTTAATCTGTGTAGATGTCCTTTTACTTCAGTAGGACCATAGTACAATCATAAACCAGAGCGTGAATGGGGTGCTCACAGCAATAATCTGATAAGACTACTAGTTATTGATTAAAGATTTCCTTTATGGGGCCAAGATGAGGAAGAGCCACAACAGGCAGTGTAATGAGATTTGACACACACACGCACTCTCACAACTTTTTGTCCCTTGCTGCTGACCACGGCAGAACTACACTTTACTCAGTGTCTGCGTCTGCTCTCCAGCTGATTGACTTTCTGCCAAATTTCCAGGCGTTCTGGTTACTGTCGGCTAGTGACATGTTATTGAGGCCCAGCCATTGAAAATTGGCTGGACCTCCTAAGGACGCCACCAGATGGGCCTCCTGCACACTGGGCCGTTTTCCTGCTTGGGGATTCAAATTCCAATCTTGATCTCAGCTGCAGTCTTGTGGAGACTTGCCAACTGGAGGTGAGGCAATCCATCACGGGAAGGCCACAAGTAAGGTGTGGTTGGCCTAATATAGCAGGTGGGAGGTTGAATTACAACAATCGGGACCTTGTCTGATTGTGATTTCATTCCTTTTCTCCCTCGCTGATGTTTTTTTCTGTAACTGTGACCTTCGCTGTCTCCCACCTTTGTCCTTCATCGCCCAGATCCAGCTTACAATCAATAGACCTTGGCCAGCTTACTAACAGAAATATTTGCATGCTGTTGGAGATAATGTGATTTCACAGTTACAAAGCTGCTACAGTACTATTAAAATGAGCTGTTAAGAATGAAAAGACACTAAAATCGATAGATACGTTATTTAACGTTATCTTACTACATTATAGTTGAGTCTGTTATATACTCCTTACAAATCTTTGCATCAGCTTAAAGATACATGGTCACTTTTAAGGTAAAACGACAGATTAGTTCCAAACCAATCACCTTACTCCATAATGTGAAAAAAACTAAGAATGTGCTACAAGGCATGAACACACTGAAGGCTCAATTCATTACACAAATGCTGAGGACAAAGCTCAAATTGTTTACATAATAATCCAGTGCAGGAGTGGTATATATTTTTGTAAAACAGCATTTAGTTCACCTGAGTATGAATGACGTTTTATCTGTTATGGCTACTGAGGCATTTTTGTTTTCTCTGTGGGCTCTGTTGTAACAGAAAGATGGAGTTTGGATGTTTTTCAATGTTCTCTTCAAGCTTCAAGTTAGACATTATAAACAAAGATAATGGCCCAGATTTTGCAGTAGAATTAATAGTGCATCTGACAGCATTCACTGCCTTTCATGAGAATTGGGCAGCATCGTGCAAACCACCCATGTACAGTTGACTGTGGGAATCAGAAAGATGCTGTCCACATTGCCCTGCTTCCCCCATAGTTGTCAAATAATAGTAACTGCAACCAAAACAGAAATTGCTGGAGAACGTAGCAGGTCTGGTGGCATCTGTAGAGAGAAAGCTGAGATAACGTTTCAGGTCTGGTGACCCTCTTTCAGAAAGGTCTGTTTTTCTGATTTTGACTCAGATTTTCAGTATCTACCATTTTTTTTTGTTTAAAAGCAATAAAGATTAAGTTGCTATGGTTTTAACAGACCATAGAGCTGTTTTCTCATTAGGGATAGGCAACTGGTGGTGGTTTAACCTGAGGATCACCGTTCTCAGGCAAGGTAGAAGTTGTGAAGGGCAGTTCTTCATGGTAACCTCAGTTAGTGTGTAAATTCTGTATCACAAGCCAATCACCTAACAACTTAAGCTAAACCAACCCCTCTCACTATCCAGACTCCACCAGAAATAATTGGGTGTAGCCAATTGTAGTGCAGCCTTTAAGAGTGTGGTAAATTTTAATTACTACCAACAACTACTTTGGTTCTGAAAATGAATGCTTTTGAATATAGAATTTCATTTCTTCAGATTTTAATTTTTCTTAAAGACTTTAAAAAAAATTTGCACAAATGTCTGTCTCCTATCTCTCGCTCTCAGTTCAATCTTTATTCTCTTTTTTTCACTTTCTGTGGCAACTCTGACATTGGATTTGTTCCTCTATCTTGTATTTTCCTGGTTCAGGCTTCACATTGTTCATTGACAATTATAGAATCAAATTTGTTAAGCTTACAGCCTTCAGAGGACTCACATCCAGTGTGTACATGTTGAATCTCTGATTCACAGTGCAATAAAAAAGTGTTCTGAAATGCGGTAATGTGGTATAATTCTGCATGTAAATAATTCTGAATGTTTTAATATTGTGATTGAATACTCTTTTTCAGTAAGATTTTGTTATGTACTCCCTTGCTGACAAACAGTATCACTATTTTTATGTTATTATACCTGTTGAGTATTTCCAGCACTTTGCTTTTGTTCTATTTTCATCTGTTCCCTGGATTTGAATTTTGCAGCAAAGAGAAACAACATATTTGTTTAGCTGCCAAGTATCCTCAGATGCTCATGACCACTTTCTCCTGGTGACTCCTACAATGAGGGAAAGCTCAGCACTTCACATTTTTAGGGACTGCCAATTTAAAACTGAGATGAGGAATTTCTTCTGAGAGGTGAGAGTGTTTGGAACTCCTTACCACAGAGAGTTGTGGTGAGGGCAGGAACCTTATGTATATTTAAAGTTGAGGTATATCCTTGATCAGTTGGGGTATCTAGGGTTATGGGGAAAAGGCAAGAAAGTGGAAGTGAGAAATGCTAGGTCAGCCATGATCTGATCGAATGGCAGAGTGGGCCTAAGGAACCAAATGACCTAGTCTGGTTTTTTTTATATAGTCTTCTGATCTTCTGGACTGGGGTGTTGCAAAGGGGACAGACCATAGGGAATGCTGAAAGGGGACAATGTGATTAGTGTGTCATCATGCTGATGGAAAGGGTGAAGGATAAGCCATTAAATGTAGAGGTGAGTGGAGTTGAAGTTGAAGACAATAGGGACCCTTGTGGTTTTGAGAGGGGTAAGGGTAAAAGCAGAGAAGCATGAGGTCACTTGGACATGTTGGAAGGTCTATTCAAATATGCCAAGTGGGGAAACCTCAGCTGAGGGAAAAGGAGAACATTTTAAAAGCAGAGGGATGAAAGGTGGCAGCATTGGAAGATATGATGGGAACTCTGAAACCAGGAGAATAGAATGGAGTCGTTGTGGGAAATTCACATTTTCTTATTTCTTCGTTATATCCATTACCACTCTTCATCATAAATATTTTGGTATTTAATCTTTTTTCTTGTAGATCTTTTTCCCTTTCTGCCTTCTCCCTCCTTCCGCTAGCATAACAACTTTTACATCTGTATTTCTATCTTGCTAGGTCTCGTCAGAGAGTCAAAGTTGTTCTGGACCAGACCAAACCCTCTCAAAATATATTAAGAAGGCAGTCTTGACCCTAATGTTTTTTATTTCAAAGACAAATGCCCGGCTTAGCATTCCACATGCAATTAGATTGGTCAAACTACCATTCTTGAAGAAAAACACACTTTCTTCAGACGCTATAGTTAAAATACAGCAAAAGAAAGGAGAAATTGGAATAACTTAAGGCTATTGAACAAGTTAACAGAATTGTAGATTGTTTAACTACTAAACAGTGACTGTTCCAATATAGCAACATCTCATAAAGACATGGCCTAGGGATATCATCACTGGACTTTTAAATCCAGAGACCCGGTTAAAGTTCTGGGGGCCGAGATTCAAATCCTGCCATGGCAGGTGGTGGAATTTGAATTCAATAAAATTCTGGAAATAGGAGACCAACAATGACCATGAATCCATTGCTGATTGTTGGAAAAATCCATTTGGTTTACTACTGTCCTTTAGGGAAGGAAACTTCTGTCTTTACCGAGTTGGACTACATGTGACTCCAGACCCACAGCAGTGTGGTTGACACTTAACTGCCCTCTGGGCAAATAAGTGCTGCCCTTGTCAGCAATGCCCTCATCTTGTGAAGACTTTAAAAAATAAACACTTGGCAAAGGCAAATTCAGTAAAATAGGTTGTCTCACATTGCAATTCTCCAGTTGAGGAGGATTCACCTCAAGACAAAACAGTGAAAAAGTAGCAGGGGGAGGTGTACTGTAGCTTCCTAATCCAGCTTCAAAACCCCAGCAACAGCTACTGAAAGACTAAAACTAAAAAACCTGTTTCTGTGGGAATGTGACCCCACCCATTCAGGCTACTTCTATTGTTCCAAATTTGGAAAAGAACCCCAAGGCCTCAACTTGTTTACTTTATGGGCTTTGAAGCAGACTGCTTGATCTTAACCTTCATTAAAAAAAATACACCTCCTAAAACCATAGCATTGTCAAGCGTCTTGTGTAAGAATGGAGTTACTTATAGCCCAGATGAGCCAGGGGTTTAGGCTCTCTCCTGAAGCTTATCCAACCAGTGCACCTCATGTTTATTCTAGAATGATTCAGTAGTTAGTATTGAGGAGCAGGAACATGAGAATATTTTGACTTCCTTCCAAAACCATCAATTCCAACATCTTTACTGTTGATCAGGCTGAAGTCAGCTTACAACCCAGAGCAGGAGTCAACTCAACACAGGGGCTACTTTGATCTGTGTGACTGTTCCATGCTAGACACTGCATTTATCAACAGAGTCCATCAATAGAATCCAGGCATGATTTCTGTCCTCACACATTTTTGTGTACAAGTCATAACTGCATTAATAAATTTTTTCCTTCATTTAGGTTCAAGGAGCAAGTCTAAAAGGTTGGAAAGAAGTCACCTCACTTTTCAACAAAGATGATGAGCACAAACTGCTGACTGACAGTGAACCTAAATGGTAAGTAGTTTCACCATTTCAGGTGGGGATTGAAAACAATTATGGTTTTCTAAACGATTAAATGAATTAATTAAAATAGTTATCATTAATTTCAGCAAATCGGAGAAAATGGATACAATAAGAATTTGCTACGAAAAGAGAGCAATGCAGTAACAAAGTTGGAAAGGATTAGGGATGATAAAAATTGAGAACTGGAGCTAGCGATGGGGAGACAAATGATTAGTATCTGTAGGTGAGAGAGTTTCATCATTTATTTAAATATAGAAAATAATTACAACATCTTGAAATAAAAAGTAAAGGAACTCTCATTTGCAGATACAAATTAATAATATTCCCCATCTCTAGCTCCAGATCTCAATTCTGATCATCCCTGATCCTTTACAACTTTGTGACTGCATTTCTCTCCATTTATACCAAATTCTTATTGTATCCATTTTCTCTGATTTTCTTTTCTTGTTATGAAGTTACAGTTAGCAGCCAGTGCCTGCAATTATGAAACTTCACACCTTGAGATATGGAGAGACCCAAGGGGAATTTTGAATGTCATAGCAACATATTTTTATTCTCCTATATTAGTGTTTCCCTGTCTGTTGATTCAAGCCTGTGACTACTACTTTGAACAAACCTTAGCATCACCCATAAATAATTCCAACGCTACGGATCCATCTCCTCCTCCAAAATATTGCTCACCAATAACACCAGCCATACTGAATACCACCTGGAAATCAAATATCCTGACTGTAGCCATAATGCTAGTCACATTGATCTTCCTCCGTCACCCTGAAACTTTCTGAAAATAGCTATTAAATGCAGAACAATATTGCCCTCATCACCCTATCAAAATTGCAAGCTGATCAATAACATTTATTATGTTGACGTTTTGAGTCATAGAATTCCATACAGTATGGAAACAGGCCCTTTAGCCCAACAAGTCCACACCGACCCTCCGAAGAGTAACCCACCCAGCCCCATTCCTCCTACCCTATATTTTACTACCAACTAATGCACCTAACCTACACATCCCTGAACACCATGGGCAATTTAGCACAGTTAATTCACCTAATCTGCACATCTTTGGACTGTGGGAGGAAACTGGAGCACCCAGAGGAAACCAGAGCACCCAGAGGAAACACATACAGACATGGGGAGAGTGTGCAAATTCCACACAGACAATCACCCGAGACTGGAATCAAACTCGGGTCCCTGGAACTGTGAGGCAACAGTGCTAACCACTGAGCCACCATGCTGCCCCAACTATAATTGCCATACATAATAAAAATGTTAAACTCTACCAACACTTTGAATTAATTGCAGTACATAATAAAATTTTGTATAGAATCACAAAGGATGGTGCTGTACTTATGTCTGACCCATACAACCTTTCATAATTTTTAGTTACTCAACCATGCTGAAGTCATAAATTTTCATACTTGTGTTTAACATGTAAGCTTACATAATAAAAAAATGACATGGATATTTTAGAATTCTATACACGTTCATAGTGACTGAAGCAGATTGTAACTGTTATTGTTGTCCAGATCATGCTATTTAAAATTTTCATATATATTTGGATAAAGTGCTGATTAAACTTCAAATTTCCTGAAATGTTATCATTATCATTTTCTTAGTCCACAGATTTCTAGTATGAGATTTATCAATATCTCAAAATATGTGAATATCAATATAATTTTCCGACAGATGTCCACACAGTTATATATTTGCTTCATCCTGTGCTGTTGGTTGTAAATGGTTTCCTTCACTTATACCAAAAAAGCAAAAGTTTCCACATGGATAACAACTTTCAGGTCTCCTTTACAGTACTAAACTTCAGTTCTAAAGTGGAAAGCTTCTTATAATCTGGTGGTAACCAATGTGAGCATTCAGGTCATGATTTGTAACCAAGTTATACTGAACTTCAGTAAAAACATCGAAATCCAGAAACTGTAGTGATGGTGCATATCTCCACTCTTTCCCCACCCAAATGAATCTGTCTGAAATACTGGGAATTGGACCATTTGCAATATCAGGATTTTGGAGTGGCACCTTTCTATCTAGATAGTCACAAATTCAATAGTAGAGGTAAAAACAATGACTGCAGATGCTGGAAACCAGATTCTGGATTAGTGGTGCTGGAAGAGCACAGCAGTTCAGGCAGCATCCAAGGAGTTCCTTGGATGCTGCCTGAACTGCTGTGTTCTTCCAGTACCACTAATCCAGAAACAAATTCAATAGTTGTTGTCTCTTATCATGATACTACTTACTGCTAGGTTTTATATTTAATCAGAAATAGATCTCTCCTGGGACTTCGGAATTTAATATTTCACTCTCAAACCCATTGCGTTGGTCACATTTCACAGTAAGTGAAGGTATGATGAAGTTAATATAGAAACCAAGGCTGTCACCTAAAGTCAGATGCTCTGGGTTCAAGTCTTATTCCAGGATGGTTAAGGAAAATTCCTTCTCGGTGTTTCACCATAAAGCCCAACTGAATTATTTGTTCCAATTTTAAGTGGGAAATGAATGCACAACTACCTGACTCAAAAAGAGTGCTACATTTGATCCATATTTGACACTTTATAGCAGCAGAATAATATTTCCAAGTGGAAGTTCCACTGATCTTGGAAGTTTTGACACAGGAGCCATAGCGCCATAGAGATGTACAGTTTGGAAACAGACCCTTCGGTCCAACCTGTCCATGCTGACCAGATATCCCAACCCAATCTAGTCCCACCTGCCAGCACCCGGCCCATATCCCTTCAAACCCTTCCTATTCACATACCCATCCAAATGCCTCTTAAATGTTGCAATTGTACCAGCCTCCACCACATCCTCTGACAGCTCATTCCATACATGTACCACCCTCTGTGTGAAAAAGTTGCCCCTTAGGTCTCTTTTATATCTTTCCCCTCTCACCCTAAACCTATGCCCTCTAGTTCTGGACTCCCTGACCACAGAGAAAAGACTTTGTCTATTTATCCTATCCATGCCCCTCATAATTTTGTAAACCTCTATAAGGTCACCCCTCAGCCTCCAACACTCCAAGGAAAACAGCCCCAGCCTGTTCAGCCTCTCCCTATACCTCAAATCCTCCAACCCTGGCAACATCCTTGTAAATCTTTTCTGAACCCTTTCAAGTTTCACAACATCTTTCTGATAGGATGGAGACCAGAATTGCATGCAATATTCCAACAGTGGCCTAAGCAATGTCCTGTAAAGCCGCAACATGACCTCCTAACTCCTGTACTCAATACTTGCATTTATCTGAATTAAACTCCATCTGCCACTTCTCAGCCCATTGGCACATCAGGTCCAGATCCTGTTGTAATCTGAGGTAACCCTCTTTGCGGTCCATTACACCTCCAATTTTGATGTCATCTGCAAACTTACTAACTGTACCTCTTATGCTCGCATCTAAATAATTTATGTAAATGACAAAAATTAAAGGACCCAGTACCGATCCTTGTGGCACACCATTGGTCACAGGCCTCCAGTCTGAAAAACAACCCTCCACCACCACCCTCTGTCTTCTACCTTTGAGCCAGTTCTTTATCCAAATGGCTAGTTCTCCCTTTATTCCATGAGATCTAACCTTGCTAAACAGGGGGACCTTATCGAACGCCTTACTGAAGTCCATATAGATCACATCTGCTGCTCTGCCTTGATCAATCTTCTTTGTTACTTCTTCAAAAAACTCAATCAAGTTTGTGAGACATGATTTCCCACGCACAAAGCCATTTGAAGCTGTGTAACAGGTGTTCCTTGGAGTTGCAACATGCTTCTTGGTGAACTGAATATCTGTTAAATGCTTTCATACAAGGTTGCACACATCAATATATTGGACTTGTCCACCGCTACCATGAATGTACCTGGCATCTTGCAAGAAGGTCTGGTGATAACTGAGGACAAGTCCACTAGTTGCACTTGTAGTACTCCTTAATTAAGTGCATAATGGAACATTGGCTAATATGTATGACATCTGTAGCTCAACCCTTGATGACCAGTCCTATGCCAGTCTGACTATATCCTAGCTATAGAGGTGTATCTTCCAGAGCCTAAGATTTCTAAGTTATCCAGTCCTCCTTTTCTGCACATCTTGCTGAAGTACCAGTTTTCTTCATGAAAACCAAACAATTTCCTTTATATTGCAATGTCAAGCTTTTATGAATGGAAACTATTTTGAATTATGCCCTAAACTGATAACAAGATAGTACTTCATTGTCCAAGTGGTTTCAGGAAATTACCCAAGTGCTACTTTGGAGTTCTGAGACAGTAACATTTGTATTAATATTTACTAATATAACTGTACAATTTGTATAATGAAATGAAGTTGTGTTTAACTTGCTGATGGCCAGCAAAATTGATTGGACTGGCCCACTGGCTCATGTATAATGCAGCACCACAGCATATTGAGTATTGAGTTGCTGAAACCCAATTTCTACACTACAATGAATTAGCTGGATGGACTGCATAGAAGGAAACAGTCCGAGGAAGACTACTTTACCTCGGTGTTTTCAGGCTTGGTGATTCTTGATGCCTAGGCACAGGAATCTGGAGGCTTCCTGCCTCTATTCCTGATGAAGGGCTTTTGCCCGAAACATCGATTTTCCTGCTCCTTGGATGCTGCCTGACCTGCTGTGCTTTTCCAGCACCACTCTGATCTAAACCCATTCAGCTCATCAGACTTCCTCACCATTCAATATGGTCATGGATGAATGGACACTTCAATACCTTTTATTCACCCCATCTCCATACATTTGCATGCCAATGGTAATCAGCAACCTATCAACCTCTACCTTAAATATAATCAAAGACTGAGTCTCCACAGCCTTCTGGGGTAGACAATTCCAAACGCTCACAACCCTCTGAGTAGAATAATTTCTCCATATCTCAGAACCAAGTGGTATTCAGTACTCCCTCTAGCTTTTCTTTGGCACACAATGGTTTGTGCACACAATGAATTCCAAAACCAGACATCAGTGCAGTGACCTATCAATCAGCATGTACAAAACAATGTAGAGGGAATATTGGTGGTACCCACTTGTATTTTTTTAATTGCATTGCCTGGTTTCACTCAATCCAACATCTACCCTGTCTATACCTTAAGTATTTTGTAGGTTTCAATGAGATCATCCCTCATTCTTGGAAAATCTACGAATGCAGCACCAGTTTTCCCAATCTCTCTTCATCAGACAGTTCCTCCATCCCAGGAACAAGTCTGGTAAACCTTTTGTTACTCTTGCTGTATGGCAATAGTAGCTTTAATGAGATAGAGACCAAAACTACACATAATAATTCCCATGTAACACGCTCCTATACAATTGAAGCAAGACTTCTCCACTCTTGTACTCCTGTATTCAAGTCCTTTCTATGGGAAATGGAAGATCTTCCTCATTTGGTTGTTAATGGTGAGCTTCATAGACCTTCCTTAACAGGCAGGAGAAAAAGCTAGAAAAACAAAAAAAAAGTTCCTTCACAGTTTTACACATCTGTTCCATCATCTTTTCAGCTTGGATTTGACATATCTTCAGGGACTAGCATTCAGACATGCTCATAAGCCTGTTGTACTTTAGAAGTAATAATTGTGCTTGAATTATTGGCACTAATGCTGAGTCCAATCCAGTCCATGTCCATATATCAGTCCAGAACAAATCATTCCCAGTTACGTACTGCTCTGTAACCAAGATGAGTAGAATTCTAGGTTTAGAGTGAGAGGGGAAAGATTTGAAAGGGACCTAAGGGGCAACTTTTTCCCGCAAAGGATGGTGTATGTATGGAATAAGCTGCCAGAGGAAGTGGTGGAGGCTGGTACAATTACAGCATGGGTATATGAATAGGAAGATTGGCAAATGGGACTAGATTAATTTAGGATATCTGGTCGGCATGGACGATTTGGTCCAAAGGGTCTGTTTCCATGCGGTACATCACTATCTCTAAGTCTGTGTGAGGATCTTTTGGAAGTTTGTTATTTATAGATTACAATTATTTTAAGCTCTGAAATTGCAAGAGTAATTTTGCCTTCTTTTGCTGTGTGGGAAATCTTCGACATTGGCTAGAATGCTCGTTTTATACTCTTTCCATTGACCATAATGCAACTTTTAATCAAACCCTGGAAAACCTCACCAAGACTCTGCCCCCTCACAAGCAATCCATAAGTATTCATTCTGATGCACTGGAAGCTTATAGAATAGAGTCCCTACAGTTTGGAAACAGGCCCTTCAGTCCAACAAGTGCACTCCGACCCTCCGAAGAGAAACCCATCCAGACCCGTTTTCCTACATTTACCCCTGACTAATGCACTAAACCTACACATCCTTGAACACTGGGGCAATTTAACATGGCCAATTCACCTAACCTGCACATCTTTGGATTGTGGGAGGAAACTGGAGAAGCCGAAGGAAGCCCATGCAGACAAGGGGAGAATGTGTGGACTCCACACAGACAGTCACCCGAGGCTGGAATCACACAGGTCCCTGGCACTGTGAGGCAGCAATGCTAACCACTGAGCCACTGTGCCACCCTCTTGGGCTTGAATGTCTGACATGGATATTGGCAGTTACCCTCCTAGTTACCCTCTTCTGTTCCTCATGTGTAAAAGAGGAGTGCAGAGTGAAATCAAGTGACACACAGTGAAACCAGTGTTTCTCCTGATCCAGGTAGCTTCCTGTTAAGCAGGTGAGGATTAAATTGGCCCCAAACCGAGCCTGTGCTCCTAATGTGCACATTGTGCGAGTATCACAATTTTCTAACCACTGAGCATTTTTTAATCCTATTGGGCCCATTGGATCATGTGACCCTCTCCAGCAGCAATTTAGCTCCGCCTACTCCTCGACCCTTGCCTCAGAGCCCTGTAAGTGTTTTTCTCTTCAGATACGCACGCAATTCACTTTAAAAAGCTACGTCTGAATTTGTCTCCACTTGTCTCTGGAGATTATAAACACTTAACTGTTTTTTTTTATGTTGCCTATGATTCTTTAGTCAATTATTTTAAATCTGTGCCTTTGTTTCTTTTCTTTCATTTGTGGGATTGGTTGGTTGGGCCAGTTGGGCCAGTGTTAATTGCTCATCATGAGTTGCTTTTGAGAAGGTTATGCTGAGATCTCTTCCTGAACTGCTGCAATCCACTTGATGTTGGGTAAGTCCATATTGCTGTTAAGAGAAGATTTGTTTATTAAACTTACTAGTCAATAGGAATGGTTTCCATTGATTGTGTTGATCTCTCGTGATTTTGAACACTCAATCAGTTCTCCTCTCAACCATCTCTTCTTTAAAGTCACTAACTCCAGTTTCTCCAATCCATCTGTGTAACTGCATTCTCATAGAACTTTTCTGCATTCTCCTTAAACCCTTTATGTCGTTTCTAAAGTTTGGTGGCCAGAATTAGACACAGCTATCCAGTGAGGTTTAAGCCAGTGTCCTCTAAAGGTTCAAATCAACCAGAAGAAAGTGAGGACTCAGATGCCGGAGATCAGAGTCGAGAGTGGTGCTGGAAAAGCACAGCAGGTCAGGCACTATCCGAGGAGCAGGAGAATCAATGTTTTGGGCAAGACCTCCTTGCTAAATCTGGCAACGTGAATTTCCAAATACATCGACAATATTCATCAATGCAAAGTCAAAATCAGTGGCAGTCGGTGCAGAATGTTTAGCATGCCTGGTCTTTCATTGTCACGTTCACTGGCTGGAAGTCTGTTTTCGCACCAAATGGATAAAATGCTTTCCACCAATAATTTGACCAGAATAAGATCATAAGACATGGCCAACAGCAACATTTTCTGTTTAGAAGTTTAAGTTTCTCATTTAATATGATCGATGTTGTAGTGACATCCGGAAACAATTCAATAATGCTGCAAGCCAGAGTGAGAATTTCAGTTTGATTCCTGACATTCGCACATATAGGCAAAAGTGAGGACTGCAAATGCTGGAAATCAGCATCTAGATTAGAGTGATGCTGGAAATGCGCAGCAGGTCAGGCAGCATCTGAGGAGCAGGAAAATCAACGTTTCGGGCTATATCGACAGTGCTCCTCTATAAAAACAAAAGCCAGTAAGCCTGATGTTCGATGAAATAACTGCACAGAGGCCGGGTCCCATCACCAAGTCAGCCCTTACCAGTGCACAGTACAATGGCTATGGCCAGCTAGCTCAGAATCAGTCCTCAGCTGAAGAGGTTCGAATATCCTGGTTTTATATATACAGGACACAATCCTTTATCTGAAATGCTCGGGACTAGCTGGTTTTCGGAATTCAGAATTTTCAGATTTCAGAATATTCACAGTTTTATGGTGAAATGTTAAAAAATCTTACCAGAGGAGCAGACTCACTCAGTAAAACGGGCCCTGAGATAGAATCGAGGCCTGCCATTGCTGGGGCACCCCCCCACCACGTCGCATCTGAGTGACACGCATTGATGGGGTGTCAACTTGGGTTAACTGTTTGCATGCCAAACAACCTTGTTAATGAGAAAAAAAACTTCACAATGAAACCTTTGGACTTTGGAACTTTTTGGATTTCGGGATTTCGAATAAAGGGTTGTCAACCTGTATGTATGTGTATATATATTATATGTATAAAATGTAACCTACTTTTCCTAATCAACCTGTTCAGACATGTTATTATGCACCTCTGGAGCAGGCGGGGCTTGAACCCAGGTCTGTCAGTCAAGGGGTTGGGACACTACCACTGCCAACCAAGAAGGCCCTTTCTCCTGGTTTTTTTTTCTTTTTATATTTTTCCTTTTTATTATATTAAACAGTACAGTTTACAAACGTTAACATTAACAGCTGTATACAGTGAAAGAGCAATTTACAAGGGAGAGGAGTGGCAAAGCCAAACCCCAAATCCCATTATTCAACCAGTTTTCAGGGAAATGAGGACAAACCTCAAATCCCTCTCCTGGTTATAATATTTTATTAAACAAATTACAAAACAGTTTACAAAAACAGTTAACATTTACAGCTGTATACAACAGCAATTTTATAAGGGAGAGGAGCAGCAAAGCCAGACCCCAAACCCTACCATTCAACCAGTTTACAGGGGGATGAGGACAAACCTCAAATCCCTCTCCTGGTTATATTATATTTTATTAAACAAATTACAAAAACAGTTTACAACAAACAGTTACATTTATAGCTACATACAAGAGACAGCAATTTTACAAGGGAGAGGAGCAGCAAAGCCAGGCCCTCTCCTGGTTATATTATTTTATTAAACAAATTACAAAAACAGTTTACAACAAACAGTTACATTTACAGCTACATACAAGAGACAGCAATTTTACAAGGGAGAGGAGCAGCAAAGCCAGGCCCTCTCCTGGTTATATTAGTCATCCCAGGCTTTCCTAATTGGCCCACATTAACAACCCCAATCAAGAATCTCATAGGCCACTTGGTCCTAACATTTTGATTTATGAATTTTCAAAAACAATACAATTAACAAAATAACTGTTTTTGTTCAAGCTGCCCCACGACCTTGAATTCATAAGAGAACCTCTGGTTGAATGGTTGAGTAGAAAAATCTTTGTTGAATTGTTAAGTAATAAATATATTCTCGAATGATAGAATGAAATGTTTTTTAAATAGGCTGATTGAATTTTTCATGTGTCCTGAAGCATGCAGTTATATTGTCACTTCTGCATTAATATAAAATTGCTTTGAATGCATGTTGGTATGAATATGACAATGTAATTTGGGAGAGCAGTCCTGGTTGACCACTGAGTATAAAGAAGTCAAGCTATATTAGACTTCTTCAGACAGTCATATCCCATCACCTGCGATGTAAATTCCACCTGTTGGGAAACCACATTGTGAGACCCGGATTGAGAGCTTTCAAAACTTTGGTTGGAGTCATTTTAGTGTTCTAAGAGCTGCTCCATGTTTTTCTAATACTTCCAATTAGCATAGAGTATTAGTCTCCTGTAATAGTATGGTTGATAATTCTGTCAAAAAGTTCCTCACTGTCACGTCTAGAAAATGCAAGTAGTATTTCCTGATCCAATTTGATATTTTGATTTTGATTTGATTTATCATTGTCACATGTACCAAGACACAGTGACAGGTATTGTTTTGCGTGCTATTCAGACATCGGTACGTCAGGTCTAGTCTGCTTCCTGAATTCAATGACCAACTCCTCTTCGCTAACATTGAGGGAGAAATCACTGTCTTCTCACCATGCCACTAAGCTCTCTACCTCTTTCCTGTACACTGTCTTGACATTGTTTGAGATCCGACCTACTACAATGGTGTCATCAGCAAATTTGTAAATGGAGTTAGAGCTGAAATTGGTCACACAGTGTATATGGAGTACAGTTAAGGGACTGAGTATGCAGCTTGCAGGACACCATTGTTGAAGATTATTGTGGACGAGGTGAAGTAGCCTTTCCTTGCTGATTGTGGTCTGGTCAGAAAATTGAGGATCCAGTTGGAGAGGGCGGAGCAGAGTCCTGAGTCTAGGAGTTTGGACATAAGTTTGTTTGGAATTATAGTTTTGAAGATGAAATTCAATTTAGCAACTTTCAGGAGGTACTGTGTGCTACTGGAAGTATAATGAGCAGCATTAGTGTCTGTGGTTAGCACTGCTGGGACCCAGGTTCAATTCCAGCCTTGGATGACTGTCTGTGTGGAGTTTGTATGTTCTTGCCACGTCTGTGTGAGTTTCCACTGGATGTTCTGGTTTCCTCCTACAGTCCAAAGATGTGCAGGCTATGTGGATTGACCATGTTAAATTGTCTATAGTGTCCAGGGATGCGCAGGCTAGGTGGATTAGCCATGGGAAATGCAGGGTTACAGTGATACGATGGGGGCTGGCTTTGAAGGTTGGTGCAGATGCAATGGGCTGAACAGCCTCCTTTTGCATTGTAGGGATTCTATGATTAGTTAAGTTACTTTCTCCTTTGGCGTTGTTATCAGTGTTCAACTTGACAATCACTTAAGCATGTCAGGTAAGTAAGACCTATTTGCGGTACTGATTTTTGTCCTTCATTGATAAAGGCAGCACAGCCAAATGTGGATGGAATTAATAGCTCAGCCCAGCAAATATTCCTCAACCTCTCTGGTACAGCGTTGCATAAAAGCAGAAAGGCTTCACACTAAAATGCTGCCAAAATCAAAACTGTATAAACTGCTGAGAGAACACTGGAACTGACCAATTCAGGAAAGAAAGATTTACATTTACATGGTCCCTTTCATGACCACCAGATGTCTCAATGTGCATCTCCTCAGTTCCGCACTGGAGCTTCAACTTAGATCTTTGCACTCAAGTTATAGAGAGAGACTTAGATCCACAATTTTCTGTGTTGGGTAAGCATTCCCCTCTGTAACTAAGCATCCCCACAGATAGGATAGAGGTTTGGTCAGCTCTCCTACGTCTGTAGCAGTTCTGGTGGCTTCAGTTGTGGACTGCTCCAATTTAGGAACGTAAGCGAGCAGTTCAGCTATTCTAGTGCCAGTCAATTGTTGCCAGCAGAAAGAACGGAGGCTGGTGCTGGAGAGGGCTGAGTCTGACAGATGGGAGAGCAATTAAATACTGAAGCAGTAATCAATCAATAGTGCAATATGGGAACCCATGATTAACTAATGTTTCCTTCATCTACTAAAGTATGGGGTGTCTCACCTTCATTATGGTGAATAATATAAGTTCCATTGTATTTGTGCTCTCAGCTTTACAGCTTTTAATCTGGATCTATTTCTAATTAATCAAACAAGCCCTTTTCTCTCGAGATCAGTTGTGTTTTGACTGTTGTTGACCTTGGAGCTGTGATAACCTCACTAGCCTTCATCTCTTGTTGGTATTTTCTGAGTACTGTAGCAGAGGGAGTGGCTGTGCATGTAATGCTTTCTTCTCTTACACCTCAAAACTAGGGGAGAGGCCAGATTTTGCTAAAACAGAGCTTCAGAAGAATAGATAAAAATTTTGTGAGGCATTTGCTTATTAATGTCAGTCCTGTCCAATGACTCTGTCATTTGTAAATTGTATCTCGTAAGTATAGCTTTACAGATGCTTATGTCTTAATCTCCCATCTGCTCAGTTTGTCTTTTAGTTCCTAGTTTATGCTGGTTATTCACTGTTTCTCTGATGTAGGCTCTACAATTTCTCCATTACCCTGTGAACAAAGGCCATACAGAGCTTTTAACATCATCTTCTGCATCATTTAACTGTATTTGTATTTCCTGTTTTATTATCTGGATAGTAAAGATATCAAAACACTGATACACAAATGTTAAAAAAAAAGCTTTCTTATTATACCATCAGCATTAACTTTCCATTATATATACAGAAGCTGGTTGTCAATTTTAACAATATTCACTGACAAATAAAGCTTTGTTGAATTCTGTTTAACCAATTCTGTATGTAATGAGGGAATCACTTTACTAATGCTTTGCTTTTCTTATGCTTTTTTTATATAATGGTTAATCTGCAGGATAAAGTTTGCTAGTTAAATTCCTGGTATTGGAGTCATTTCCTTAAATTATGTGGGTTCATTGAAAGCTAGTCCATGGGCCATCCAGAATCCTGACAGTTCAAGAACGCAGAGGTGTCAACCAAATCTCGGCATCTGCATGTCACAGAATTGTTAGTGTTGAAGATGACCATTCAGTCTAATGTGGCAGCACCAACTCTCCTGATGAATTTTAACCTCCTGCCTTTTTGCGCTGCACATTGTTTCTATGCAAATAATCATCTAATTGAGTGATTCACTTGAACCTGCCTTCACTACGTTTGCTGGCAGTACATTCCCGACCCAAACCACACACTGTGTGAAAAAGTTATTTTTCCTATTGCATCACATTTTCTTCTTTTGAAAATTAATGTAAATCTGCACTTACTCAATCTCCCCTCAGCTTTCTCATCTATAAGAAATGATGAGGAGGAGCTGGTGTTGGATTGGGGTGGACAAAGTGAAACAACACAGATTATAGTCCAAGAGGTTTATTCGGAAGCACTAACTTTCGGAGCTTGTTTCCGAAAGCTAGTACTTCCAAATAAATCTGTTGGACGATAACCTGGTGTGTTTTTTAACTCTGCAAGAAAAACAGTTCCAACTTCTGAAAACTGTCAACCATCTAAGCTACTCATCCTTGGAATCATTCCAAATTGTTCATGTCTTTCCCAAAGAGTGGTGGCCAGATCAGTACACATATTCCAACTGAGATCTATTTAGTGCCTTTTGAAGGTTCAGCATATCCTTCCTCATCTTTTTCTCTATGCCACTACTAATCATTTTATAGTTTATTAACCAAGTAAATTAGTACCTAATACTTTTCTGTAACAGACATGTCAGTAAGAATATATTAATATTTCTATTAATATAAATTGTGTTAATTGTATTAGTATAAAAAGTTTGCCGTAGATGTGTTGCTGGAAAAGCGCAGCAGGTCAGGCAGCATCCAGGGAACAGGAGAATCGACGTTTCGGGCATAAGCCCTTCTTCAGGAAGAAGGGCTTATGCCCGAAACGTCGATTCTCCTGTTCCCTGGATGCTGCCTGACCTGCTGCGCTTTTCCAGCAACACATCTCCGGCTCTGATCTCCAGCATCTGCAGACCTCACTTTCTTCTATAAAAAGTTTGCGCTGTCTGTTTGTATCTAGCTAGTTATCCTCTCTCATCCCTTCATGCTAACTTAGAGTCATAGAGATGTACAGGACGGAAACAGACATTTCGGTCCATGCCGACCAGATATCCCAACCTAATCTAGTCCCACCTGCCAGCACCCGGCCCATATCCCTCCAAACCCTTCCTATTCATATACCCATCTGAATGCCTCTTAAATGTTGCAATTGTACCATCCTCCACCACATCCTCTGGCAGCTCATTCCATACACGTACCACCTTCTGTGTGAAAAAATTGCCCCTTAGGTCCCTTTTATATCTTTCCGCTCTCATCCTAAAACTATGCCATCTAGTTCTGGACTCACCGATCCAAGGGAAAAGACTTTGTCTATTTACCCTATCCATAATTTTGTAAACCTCTATAAGGTCACCCCTCAGCCTCCGACGCTCTAGGGAAAACAGCCCCAGCCTGTTTAGCCTCACCCTATAGCTCAAATTCTCCAACCCTGGCAACATCCTTGTAAGTCTTTTCTGAACCCTTTCAAGTTTCACAACATCTTTCCGGTAGGAAGGAGACCAGAATTGCACGCAATATTCCAACAGTGGCCTAACCAATGTCCTGTACAGCCACAACATGACCTCCCAACTCCTGTACTCCATACTCTGACCAATAAAGGAAAGCATACCAAATGTCGTCTTCACTATCCTATCTATCTGTGACTCCACTTTCAAGGAGCTATGAACCTGCACTCCAAGGTCTTTTTGTTCAGCAACACTCTCTAGGACCTTACTATTAAGTGTATAAGTCCAGCTAAGATTTGCTTTCCCAAAATGCAGCACCTCGCAATTATCTGAATTAAACTCTATCTGCCACTTCTTAGCCCATTGCCCCATCTGATCAGGATCCTGTTGTAATCTGAGGTAACCCTCTTCGCTGTCCACTACACCTCCAATTTTGGTGTCATCTGCAAACTTACTAACTGTACCTCTTATGCTCACATCCAAATCATTTATATAAATGAGGAAAGGTAATGGACCAAGCACCAAACCTCATATCACTCCACTGGTTACAGGCCTCCAGTCTGAAAAACAACCCTCCACCACCACCCTCTGTCTTCTACCTTTTGAGCCAGTTCTGTATCCAAATGGCTAGTTCTCCCTGTATTCCGTGAGATCTAACCTTGCTGACCAGTCTCCCATGGAGACCCTTGTCGAACGCCTTACTGAAGTCCATATAGATCACATCTACCGCTCTGCCCTCATAAATCCTCTTTGTCACTTCTTCAAAAAACTCAAATCAAGTTTGTGAGACATGATTTCCCACGCACAAAGCCATGTTGACTATCCCTAATCTTGCCTTTCCAAATACATGTAAATCATGTCCCTCAGGATTCCCTCCAACAACTTGCCCACTACCGATGTCAGGCTCACTGGTGTATAGTTCCCTGCCTTGTCCTTACCATCCTTTTTAAACAGTGGCACTACGTTAGCCAACCTCTAGTCTTCCGGCACCTCACCTGTGACTATTGATGATAAAAATATCTCATCAAGAGGCCCAGCAATCAATTCTCTAGCTTCCCACAGAGTTCTTGGGTGCACCTGATCAGGTCATGGGGATTTATCCACCTTTACGCATTTCAAAATATCCAGCACTTCCTCCTCTGTAATATGGACATTTTGTAAGATGTCACCATCTATTTCCCTACAGTCTATATCTTCCATATCCTTTTCCACAGTAAATACTGATGCAAAATACTCATATAGTATCTCCCCCACTTTCTGCGGCTCCACACAAAGGCCGCCTTGCTGATCTTTGAGGGGCCGTATTCTCTCCCTAGTTACCCTTTTGTCCTTAATGTATTTGTAAAAACCCTTTGGCTTCTCCCTAATTCTATTTGCCAAAGCTATCTCATGTCCCCTTTTTGCCCTCCTGATTTCCCTCTTAAGTATACTCCTACTTCCTTTATACTCTTCTAAAGGATTCATTCGATCTATCCTGTCTATACCTGACATATGCTTCCTTCTTTTTCTTAGCCAAACCCTCAATTTCTTTAGTCATCCAGCATTCCCTATACCTACCAGCCTTTCCTTTCACCCTAACAGGAATATATTCCTCTGGATTCTCGTTATCTCATTTCTGAAGGCTTCCCATTTTCCAGCCGACCCTTTATCTGTGAACACCTGCCTCCAATCCGCTTTTGAAAGTCCTTGCCTAATGCGGCAAGAATTGGGGCAGCACGGTGGCTCAATGGTTAGCACGCTGCCTCACAGCACTATGATCCCAGTTTCAATTCCAGCTGAGGGCAACTGTCTGTGTGGAGTTTGCTCATTCTCCCTGTGTCTGTGTGGGTTTCCTCCAGGTGCTCGTGTTTCTTCCCACAGTCCAAAGATGTGCAGGTTAGGTGAATTGGCCATGCTAAGTTGCCCGTAGTGTTAGGTGCATTAGTCAGAGGGAAATCGGTCTGGGTGGGTTACTCTTCGGAGGGTCGATGTGGACTTGTTGGGTCAAAGGGCCTGTTTCCACACTATAAGGAATGTAATCTAATCTTATCTCTAATACCGTCAAAATTGGTCCAAATTAGAACTTCAACTTTTAGATCTAGTCTATCCTTTTCCATCACTATTTTAAATCTAATACAATTATGGTCACTGGCCCCAAAGTGCTCCCCCACTGACACCTCAGTCACATCCCCTGCCTTATTTCCCAAGAGTAGGTCAAGTTTTGCACCTTCTCTAGTAGGTACATCCACATACTGAATCAGAAAATTTTCTTGTACACACCTAACAAATTTCTCTCCATCTAAACCTTTAACACTATGGCAGTCCCATTCTATATTTAGAAAGTTAAAATCCCCTACCATAACCACCCTATTATTCTTACAGATAACTGAGATCTCCTTACAAGTTTGTTTCTCAATTTCCCTCTGACTATTAGGGCGTCTATAATACAATCCCAATAAGGTGATCATCCCTTTCTTATTTCTCAATTCCACCCAAATAACTTCCCTGGATGTATTTCCAGGAATATCCTCCCTCAGCACAGCTGTAATGCTATCCCTTGTCAAAAATGTCACTCCCCCCTTTTCTCTTGCCTCCCTTTCTACCCATCTTGGAGCATTTGTATCCTGGAACATTAAGCTGCCAGCCCTGCCCATCCCTGAGCCATGTTTCTGTAATTGCTATGATATCCTAGTCCCATGTTCCTAACCATGCCCTGGCTTCATCTGTCTTCCCTGTTAGGCCCCTTGCATTGAAATAAATGCAGTTTAATTTATTAGTCCTACCTTGTCCCTGCCTGCCCTGACTGTTTGACTCGCTTCTGTTCTCAACTGTACCAGTCTCAGGTTGATCTCTTTCTTCACTATCTCCCTGGATCCCACCCCACCACCTTACTAGTTTAAATCCTCCTGAGCAGCTCTAACAAGTTTCCCTGCTAGTATGTTAGTCCTTTTCCAATTTAGGTGCAATCCATCCTTCTTGTACAGGTCACTTCTACCCCAAAAGAGATTCCAATGATCCAAAAATGTGAATTCTTCTCCCATACACCAACTCCTCATCCATGCATTCATCTGCTCTCTTCCTATTCCTGCCCTCACTAGCTCGTAACACCAGGAGTAATCCAGATATTACTGCCCTTGAGGACCTCCTTTTTAAATTCCTGCCTAACTCTGTAATCTCCCTTCAGAATCTCAAACTTTTCCCTTTCCATGTCATTGGTTCCAATGTAACAATGACCTCTTGTTGGCCCCTCTCTCCCGTGAGAACATTCTGCACCCTCTCTGAGACATCCTTGATCCTGGCACCAGGAAAGCAACACACCATTCTGATGTTTCTCTGCTGGCCACAGAAACGTCTGTCTGTACTTCGGACTAGAGAATTCCCTAACACAATTGATCTCTTGGAACCCGACGTACCCCTCGTTGCATTAGACCTAATCTCAATACCAGAAACCTGGCTGTTTGTGCTACGTTCCCCTGAGAATCCATCATCCCCTACATTTTCCAAATCAGCATACCTGTTTGAAATGGGTATATGCACAAAAGACACCTGCACTAGCTGCCTACCACTCTTCCCTTTCCATAGATGGAGTTAACCATCTATATGACTGTATCTAAGATTTTCCCCTCCTTCTATAAGTGCCATTCATCACATACTGTTGCTGTTGCAAATTCCTCATTGCTTCTAACTGTTTGTCCAACTGATCCATTTGATCTGCTAAGATTTGCAACCAATAGCATTTATGACAGATATAATCTGCAGTAACCCTTAAGCTCTCTTTAAACTCCCACATCTGACAAGAAGCAGATATCACTCTACTAAAATCCATTTTTGCTCCTTCACAATCTACAGACCCAGAAAATAACACCATCTCATTCCTCTACAAACATTGCCCCAGGTTAAATCAATAGTTATGGCTTATGTTTCTTGATTAAACTTGATAATTTTTTTTTGGAGATATATTTTACCCACTCTACTCACTACTGCAGACTTTCTGTAGGCCACACTTAAAACAACAATTAACTTATCTGATTCTGTGCTGTGAACTTTGCCCAACAGTTCTTTGAAGATCAGTTGTGAATTTCACTGTTTATTAATTTTCCAACATGCTCTCCGATGTCCAGCGATACATGAATTCAAACAGCAAAGGCAATGGTTAGTTTCTTTCTCTCTATATCTTTCCTGCACTGACCTCACCATTTGCTTCCTTTGTCTGTTCTTCTCCCTTTTAAAACTGCTGCTGTTTTGAAAATGTAACAGCATATAAAACAGTAATTGCTGCTCCTGGAATTCGAGGAAATCACCTCCAGCACCTAAAATACCTCAAAAAAAGAAATGTTTCCTGTCCTCCATCTTGGATTACCCAGAATCACTTGTCGGGGTACAGCTTTGTGTGCTCTGTCAACTTTCTGATACCTTGTCCCAGTGTTTATCCTTCATAGTGAGTCTAGATAGAGATTGTTGAAAAGCTGAATATTGTCTGTGTAATTCCATCAACATCTGAGGCTCAAATGCTGACTTTGTGGCAGTTACTGGTTTGGTTTCAGGACCAAGAATTCTGGCTGATATCTTCAACACCTCTTCGGCATGGGTGCCAAGTAAATGTTTTCACCACTACTGCATTGTGATTGCCTGTTTAGAACATAGAACATAGAACAATACAGCGCAGTACAGGCCCTTTGGCCCTCGATGTTGCGCCGATCCAAGCCTACCTAACCTATACTAACCCACTATCCTCCATATACCTATCCAATGCCCGCTTAAATGCCCATAAAGAGGGAGAGTCCACCACTGCTACTGGCAGGGCATTCCATGAACTTACAACTCGCTGAGTGAAGAACCTACCCCTAACTTCAGTCCTATATCTACCCCCCCTTAATTTAAAGCTATGCCCCCTTGTAATACCCGACTCCATACGCGGGAAAAGGTTCACACTGTCAACCCTATCTAACCCCCTAATCATCTTGTACACCTCAATCAAATCACCCCTAAACCTTCTTTTCTCTAATGAAAACAGCCCTAAGTGTCTCAGTCTTTCCTCATACGATCTTCCTTCCATACCAGGCAACATCCTGGTAAACCTCCTCTGCACCCGTTCCAGTGCCTCCACATCCTTCCTATAGTATGGCGACCAAAACTGCACACAATATTCCAGATGCGGCCGCACCAGAGTCTTATACAACTGCATCATGACCTCAGGACTCCGGAGGTTTGTACCTCAATTTGGAGCAAAGTACAGCAGAAAATTGAGATCTGAAATAATGAGTGCTGGAGAAGCTCAGCAGTTCTGGGAACATCCCAGATTAGTTAACTCGATTAGTTAAGTTTAGGTATAGCCTTGGAGAAGACTAAACAAGGTAAGTATGGAGCAGGAATTTTAAATGACTGAATAAAACTTGTTACACACACACGCAGAAATTGGTCTTTTATCTATGATTAGTTCAAAGGCAGTTAAGTATACATCTGTCTGCTACACTACACTTGGGCTGCATGACCCTGCCAGTTCTCTCGAGATTAAGGGCAACTTCGATATGTCTCTGGCAAGCACACACTTTCTCCTGGTATCTTATAAAACAAAGTCACATGACACTCAACCTTTTAAGGTAAAGTTTTCAGATAATTTTTGGAATGAGTGTTGCTTGACCATTGAAGCCTGGGAAATCTGTTGTACAATGTCTTCCGATATGATTTAAAAGTGCTCTTGATCTCAAAGGGCAAGAAAAAGGTGACATAATAGTACTCAAAATTCTCAGCAGCAACAAGTTCACTTCCATTTAGCTCCATGGTAGAAAAGAACATGAGGTCAAGTACTAGCCACCAAAGTTCAGTACTGTCTTATTGGTCAGTGCTGGCCGGCAATTTAGTTGACCATCAACTGTTTATCAGTCCTCTGGGTGGCATTCATGCTGTGTATGTCAACTCTTATATGAATTGGCTTCTTGCACGCAACATGGGTGAACCAAACATTTCAGCTTAAGACACTTCCGAGCCTCCTTACAGCCTCAAGTATCCAGGCCATATCTCTCTAGCATTTTTATAGACCTTCTCCAAACTATTCGGCAATGTTTTTTCATTTCTGCTGAATGATATTCCAGGATGACTTCAGCCCTTGGCTTGAGGGATCATAAGTTGCATTGAAGGCAACCTATAGACACGAAGTTTGAAAACAAACATCTGCGGTTCCCAATGTTCAATCGCTTTTCATGTTTCTTAAGGTGAAACGTTGAGCACAGTCCATGATGACCAGGCTGTGGTTCTGAATTCTACTTAGGAAACACCTGAGGGCTGTTTGGCTTGATGTCAAACTGATAAATGAATGTACACTCTTTTGATTCCCTGTTGTTGCTGCTGGACAAGTCCAATCCCAGAATGACATTTGGCCTGCTAGATCTCTTGTTTTCTTTAATTTCAAGTGATAGTCTTTCACTGGAACATTCACACTCAAGACTGCAGGCATAGTTTTAAGAATAAAACAGAAGTTTATAACACAAAAGGAATAAAAACAAACAAATCAAGCTATGTAAGTATAACACAGGAGGAAAGATGGCAAAACACACAGCAAAACAAAATCCCTTTACTCCCCAGCACCAATTTATCAATGAAGTCATGAGAAATGCAAGTTGTTCAGAGTTCCCTGTTTTACATTTGTTTTGTAGTTGGAATATGCATTCAGTCCATGAATTTGGTGCCCCACTGTTTTGACTGTTGTTACACAAGTTGGTTGTGTCACTGTAAATTGTCAATAAAGTGTGGTGCTGGAAAAAGCACAGCAGGTGAGGCAGCATCTGAGGAGCAAGAGAGTTGATGTTTCGGGTTTAACCCTTCATCCTGACTTCTCCAGCATCTGTAGTCCTCACTATCTCCTAGCTGGAAATTGTACAATGTTTCTACTGCAAAGTGATTTCAGAAATAAATGAACAATTACTTTCCTTCTACCGTGCATGATCTTGAGATATATTAATCATAAAGCAGTATAAGTTTCAGTTTATGATGCCTACTCACAGTGGCTCAGTGGTTAGCTCAGTGGTGCCTCACAGCACCCGGGTTCGAATCCACCCTTGGGGCGACTGTCTGCATGGAGATTGCACGTTCTCCCCGTGTCTGTGTGGGTTTCCTCCGGGTGCTCTGATTTCCTCCCACAATACGAAAGATGCGCAGATGTGGTTTCTTGGCCATGCTAAATTGCCCATAGTGTCTAGGGATGCGCAGGCTAGGTGGATTAGCCATGGGAAATGCAGGGTTATGGGGATAGAGTAGGGGGAGTGGTGGCTCTGGTGCGAATGCTCTTTAAGTGGTCGGTGTGGACTTGATGGGCTGAATGGCTCATTTCATGCGCCGTACAGATCCAGTGATTCTACAGTTAGATTCTGAGTTTATTTTCAAGGCTACCACATGGTGTAATCCACAACTTTTTAGTTTAGGTGTGATTGTTGCAAATACAGTAGCACCTCGACTTACGAACTTAATCCGTTCCGGGACCTGGTTCGCGAACCGAAAAGTTCGCGAACTGAATCAATTTTTCCCATGTTCACAGCGCACGCTCCAAAGACGAACTGCGCACGCTCCAAAGATGAACGGCTCGTGCGTTGAATTTTGTACGTTATGTTGAAGCAAAATTTTATATGCAATGCTGTTCGTAAACCGATTTGTTCGTGAACGGGGTCGTTTGTATGTCGAGGCGCTACTGTAATAGTATGTTTGGCAACACAATTGTTATAGCTTGTGTGTGGTTGCTTTGCTGAAAATGTGTTGCTGGAAAAGCGCAGCAGGTCAGGCAGCATCCAGGGAACAGGAGAATCGACGTTTCGGGCATAAGCCCTTCTTCAAGAATGAATGGTTGCTTTGCAGCTGGTGTGAAAGTGACCCTCTCTGAATTAAAAATTTTGTACCCATTTATGTTTTTTGTATGAGTCTTAATGAAGAGCAAAATTTTTTGAGTTGGGATCCTCTTAATTCTTGTCATAGTCCTTTACCCATATACTGTAAACCCAGCCATCCACCTGATTAGGTTCCTTATACAATTGTAAAGTTTTTTTTGTGTATATTGTGGTTTGACACTTAGTTTGTTTCAGTATTGATTTAAGAAAAAACAAGCTTTGGAGTTTATAAAGTGGAGAGACTTGGAGTAACACTGTCTTATCTACAAAGGCTTTGATGTCTTCTGCGCTTGTCATGTTTGTAACTTTCACAGAATCAATCAATTGTGGATTTAACCTCAATGGTGTATTGAGGGCATAAATGTAGCTCAAGGCTGTGTCAGCAAAATAACATGAAATCGATTATGACTGCAAACAATAATTCAATCCCATCCAATTATTCATAATTATCTAGGGAATGCACAGAGACATTCTGTGGTTGAAGGACAAAAACAGACAGCAAATGGGTACAACACAACTGTTTGAAAGTCTGGTTTCAGCATCCAATTTTCATCCTAATTGCTTCTAATCAAAATTTAAATTTTCTCAGAAGTGTTAGACATCTGCAGATTTGGCAGTATGGTGGTAACTTGACACAAATTTCATGGAGCAGTTTGTGACCTAGATTCACCCTGCTGACAGGGGCCTCACCGCTGAGAAAAGCCAAACAGTTATCTCTGGTTTACGTGATAGAACTGTGACCTTCTTCTCAGGTTTTAAATTGTTTCCAATGTGTTTGTAAAATCTCCCAATCCACCCTCCCAGCTCCATCGTCCCTTCTCTGTGAACCTGTGGGAAATCACACCCACACTAGCACAGGCCGAATCATCTGGCAGAGTGAGTACAGGCCGAAAACTCCGGCGGAGGGCTATAGGCCGAGTCTCTCGGCAGAGAGAGTACGGGCCAAGTCCCCCAGTGGAGGGATCACAGGCCGAGTCCCTGGTGGAGCGTGTACGGGCCTAGTCCCCCCAGTGGAGAGATCACAGGCCGAGTCCCCTAGTGGAGGGAATCACAGGCCAAGTCCCCCGGTGGAGCGAGTACGAGCCTAGTCCCCCCAGTGGAGAGATCACAGGCCGAGTCCCCCCAGTGGAGTGAGTATGGTCCTAGTCCCCCCAGTGGAGAGATCACAGGCCGAATCCCCCCAGTGGAGTGAGTATGGGCCAAGTCCACCCAGTGGAGTGAGTATGGGCCTAGTCCCCCCAGTGGAGAGATCACAGGCCGAGTCCCCCCAGTGGAGCGAGTATGGACCTAGTCCCCCCAATAAAGGGATCATAGCCGAGTCCCCTGGCAGAGCAAGTATGGGCCGAGTCCCCCCTGTGGAGGGATCACAGGCCGAGTCCCCCCCAGTGGAGGGACCACAGGCTAAGTCCCCCGGTGGAGCGAGTATGGGCCTAGTTCCCCCAGTGGAGGGATCACAGGCCGAGTCCCCTGGCGGAGCGATCATGGGCCAAGTCCACCTGTGGAGCGAGGAAGGGCTCAGTTTCACGGTGGAGAAGCAGAGGCTGAATCCCCCAGCTGAGCAAGAACATGCCAAGTCACATGGCAGAGCGAGTACGGGCTGAGTCCCACAGTGGCAGTGGAGCACACTGGTGATTCCTGGAGTGACGATGCAGTGAGTACTGGATGGAGGTCAGCACGTGGAGGCAGTGTGGGCTCGTGCTCTGGTGCCTGCAGCCACAGACTGGAACCTAAATACTTGCGGTGACTTATTACCATTCTGGACAACTTCACCTTTTCATGCTCACTTATATTTTCTACTCTGTAACAACACCATATTTTTTACTCTGTAAAATTTGTACTCAGATACTTGTACCAAAGATAGCGCCATTAAAGGCAGCCACTGTAAAAACATTTTACTGTACTCCTGTACTTTTGTCCTGGAGCACATGTGTCAATAAAGGATATTCTATTCTATTTTAAATGAAGATGCAGTGTTTGCTCATCATGTACAGCAGCAGATTTCAGCATTGCTCAGAGATCGAGTGCAAGCGAATACTTGAGGTTCGAAAAGTGTCAGCCATGATTTCAAAAGCAGAAAATGTTTAACAGAGATTAAGCCTTGTCAATAAATAGGTTTGTGATGCATTTTCCTACTGCAAAGGCCCAAGCACAATGAAACAGATGATATGCCCACCTGGAACAGTAGTTTTTTTCCTGAAACTTATATGGTGGCAGATACGCTGGTACATTTTTGTAGTAATCCATATGACATCGCCAAGATATCTGTCAAACCCTCCCAACACACTCATCACTAAAGCTGGAATGGTGCAACGAGCTATAAACCCAATGCAATGCCTCAATAAGAGTGGTGAACCAAACCTGTAAAATTATTTGGTATTTGGGAAGAACCTCTAAAATCTCCCGAAGCCGGTGAAATACAACTCTTGGATTAGCACACAGTCCAGTTATAAATATTCAATCTAACAATCTCACATGGAAATGTATTTTACAAACGTGTGTGATCATCTTGATCAATTTCATTAAAAAATCTAGACCATATTATTTTAAGATGTTATCACTTGTCTATAAGGCTTTTAAATTAGTTGATTTGTTTTTTTGTGATTATATATGTAAAGAATGAGCCATTAATATGTCTTGTATGAAAATGTAATTTCAAACCCAGAATGAGTAGAGGGGACCCATATTATCTTTAAGAAGAGTTAGAGGCGATCTCAGTAAAATGTAGAAGATTCTGAGAGGGATTGATGCAATAGATGCTGTCACCCTGGCTATCAGGTCTAGAACTAGTGGCAGATACTCAGAATAAGGATGCTGGCTATTTAGGGTTGAGTTGAGAGTAAATTTCTTCACACACAGTTCAGAATCTTCGGAATTATTTACTAACTGTGGATGCTCAGTCTTGGAGTGTGTTCAAGATATAGATCAATAGCTATTTCAAGATTAAGGGAATTGAGGGATAGGCAGGAAAGGAAAGGGAAGTTGAGATGGAAGGCCAGCTTTGATGGGCCGTATGACCTACTCCAGCTCCAATTTCTAATATTCAAAGGAAAAAGTTCTTTTTTCTATAATCAACTTAGCTGGAGACAAATGGAAAACTCAGAGCTTGGCTTTCTGCTATAAATGTTTGTATCAAGGACATAATTGAGATTAATTGTTTTCTTGTATTTCTAACATTTGTGAAAATCATTTCATTTCAATCTGGTATAATTGATTGCATTTTCTTATTTCATTTGTACTTGGGATTCATTGTTTGGAACACTCTGATATACAGAGTGTTATTTATTCATCAGTTATCGAAGGTTGAACTTCAACCATTCATTTTTGAGGTAAAAAAGTTCATTATTTCTAAAATCTTCCAGATAACTTACTTCATAAGATCATGTTTGGATCCTAAGCATGGCTGTTGTGCCATTGCAGTTCCTTTGAACTGTAACTGTACATAGTGCGTGGAATGTACTGATTCTGAATAGTGTAAGTTTTTTTTTGTCTTTTCTCTCCTCTCGACTCACCTTTCTTTTTTTCAGGGACACATGGTATATTTACTGAAAGTATTAGTTTAAAAAAACATTACTAATTTACCAGCTGGTTTTATTCTCTAATGTTACTCCTCTGGCACCTACTCTTGCCTATCTTAAAATCCTATTGATCACCATTCCTTCCTATAAACTAAACTCATCCATGGCAATCCTTAATTGAGAATGATTGCAAATGGTGACTTACCTATGCAGGTCACTGAGGATGGATGATCATATCGTAAAAGTGAGTTAGTCACATTGTGGCAGAAAGCTTTACGCTATAAACAAAAACTCTCGAGTAGATTGTATGTCCAGTGGCTGCAATTATCTTTTTTTCCTTTGTATCTTGGCAGGACCACAGTCAAACTAAAAGAAGAAGTGAAAATGGAGAAGAAATCTAGTTTCTGGGACAGTTTAGGAATTAAACAGAATTCAGCCAGCAAGATTCCCACAGAGGACGAGGGTTGGGATCCACAGGTAAAGATGGAGAACCCTTGTAGCGGTCTAACTGATTCCAGTGCCTGGTCTGACTGGACGAGTGAGACTTGTGGCAGTTCCAAATACACAAGCCTGGACAGTGAAACAAACACGAGTGGCTCCAAGTGGAGCATTATGACAGCAGGGAAGCTGCCTGGAATTAGAAGACGTAGCAAAGGAAATCTGACTGACTGCTGGGAAGAGACAGAGTAATATTTAGTTATCTGCCTTAATACTAATTCAAGATTTAGTTTGCACCATTCTTCACTTCTTGTATTTATAGTCATGCTTTCTATGGATATTTTCAGAGTCAAAATTTTGTTTCAAATTCTGAGCAATTTTGTGCACTAGTGAAGAAATTGGTGCCTGATCAGCACTCTATTTTAATTAAGTGGAAGAGTTGATAACCTCCTTTCTGTTTGTGCCATAATTATTCCAATACACATAAGTACACATTTCCATTCAGATGACCTTTCACAGCAAATTGCTCCCTAGCGTTCATTATTTTTGACTCTTTGACATCAGCTTAACTGAGTGCCTAAATACAGTTATATGTATTAATATTTTATCTCACTCTTATCAAAAGAAATAGTTCTCACTACCCTTTCTGTACCATGCAAAGGAGGTGATGGAACGACTACTGATGGTACAAGTGATATTGCCTTTAAATTAAGGAAGAAACCACTGTTTTTGCTCCTCCTCCCGGTATGTAGCTATGCTGTATGATGTTTTGTTAGTCTGTGAGAGGAAATAAAATACCATTCAGGCATTGAATTTGAATGATTGTCAAAGCTAGGATTTGTATGGAGACCAATGTCTTCCCAGCACTGGGTGTCATTCTGGGCCAAGTGTGCCACACATTATTATCTTGTTTTGGCAAGCGTTCTAGAGCAACCTAGTGCCCAGTTACAACAGGCACCACTGTGAGAGATATTTCATCTCAGTGATCCAAAAATCTTCATTTTCAATTCATGGTGTGGTGCTATTGTCGTTGGATTAGTAATCTAGAAGCTCTTCCTCATGAAGGGCTCTGGCCTGAAACGTTGATTCTCCTGCTCCTTGGATGCTGCCTGTGCTTTTCCAGCAACACACTCTCGACTAGTAATCTAGAACCCCATGATAATGTTCTGAGGACCATGGCCGATGATATTTGCATTCAATAAAAATCTGGAATGAAAAGCCGCTCTAAAGACCATAATGTAAGTATTGTCAGTAGAACCCATCTGGTTTTTTAATGTCCTTAGGGGAAGGTAAATCCTTATCTGGTATGACCTGCATGTCACTCAGATCCAAAGCAATGTAACTGTGTTTTAACTGCCCTTTGGGTAATTAGAGTCGGACATCAGCCAGAGATGCCAACATACAATTTAAAAAACAAAAATCCAGGTCAGTGACATTATGTAGTGTATACCATAATTTTTAGTTTTACAAACATCATTTTGCTCCTCTCTTACCTGAAAATGCTAATTTCTGCTTAGTTACAGTAATGGTATTATTCATACAGTTCCATAATGTGAATCTGAAGAATGAGACTTATTGGTCATGAGAATTGTTACAAATACAAATCCCTACTCTGAAGGACATTCACATGCTTCCAACAATAAATTAGGAATTATTGCTAAATTGTTTCTTTAATCACAATTGGAGACATTGGGTCTAATTGGAGAATACTGAGTCACATCTCAATAGAGAACCACAAGAGAGCAGTAATTTACAATGTGTACTGAGGTAATGAATATGGTGAAAGTACAGAGGAGACATTTTTTTAAAAGGCAATTTCCTAACTTAACTGTATATTCCAACATCTTAAAAAATATTTTAACAGCTCGAGATTGAAACCAGAATTTATAAATCTGTGTCTCCAGATTTACACATGCCTTTCTAAGACTGCAAATCTCTTTCATATTTTGTCTTAATCCTTTTGTATAAAATCTCCAAAAATGTGTTTTTTGTGTGTAAATTGTTAATCAAGTACAATTAGAGAAACACTGGACAAAATTAATAGTTCTTGTAATAACCTGCTGAAAAAGTAATTTTATGAAAGGGTTCTAGCACTTGTTTTAGGCCATCACTAAGGGTCAATTGTATTAAATTTGTCCTGGTTCTCTCTCTTTTTATATTTGGATTGCATAAAACTAATTATGAAATTACAATGAAAATGTTTAGGAGCGAATTGAAGAAGTAGTTTTTCATAAGGAGGATGTTAAAAACTTGGAACTTTCTTTCTCATTCCCCTTTCAAATCCACCCACCCACATCACTCAAAAGTCTGTGCACATTTTGCCAATCAACGTAGTCTGTTTGAGATTGATAAATTTCTGTTAGTTTTAAGGTATCACAGGCTGTAGTGCAAATGTGAGTACATTGGGGTTGGAGCATAGATCAGCCATGTTCAAAATTAGCTACAGAGATTGAATTATCTACTGCTTTTCCTGTGAGTTTCTCTGTGTCAAGTAGTGACAACACTGAGTTTGGTTGTGGTGATTGCTCCTGAGGTTGGCTTTGCCTTCTAATACTCTCTAACAAATTTTGGACAAGGCCTGACACTCTTGGAACCATACCCCAACAAAAAAGCACCCAAGCAATAGACAATGTTCATGGTTGCCTTTTTTCATGTGGATTATTCTGAAATTGTGCTATAGTTCCTAAATTAGACTTTAAGCAGGAGATTTGTTGTATGCCAGCTATATGGTGCTAGAACACTTTGTCGTAATGTTTGCAAAATATTTCTGACATGATGCAAGTACCAGTGGCTGGAGAATATCTTAGTTGCCTAATAGATTGAAATAAATTTGGTTCTTCAGTTAAAAATGCAAAACCAGGCATATGCTTAAAAAAATGATGTTCATTGAATCATTCCCAAAATATCTTAAAATGAATATGAGTAAAAACGTAAATAAAATGTTATAGGTCTTAATGTTCCAATTATGGCTTTGAAATCTGACCATTACAAATAAGATCCTTAATCATTGAAGTTTTGCTATTTGTGGTGTTGTAATGTAGGATGGTCAGATTTCAAGGTGCATTATACCATGAGTCAGAAGCATGTTGTTACGATTAAAGCATTAATAGCCGAGTAGATTCTGGTTTGGGAAGGAGTGTAATAAAATCATTTCAAAGCAATGAGTGATTTATTAGGTGTTGCCTTGGATAAGACTGCTTAAGTGCTCACCCTAACCCAGTGTCTAGTTAAAATATAGTTGGAAGACTGATTATATGCTGGAGGTGAAAAAAAAAACTACTAGAGTTTTGCCATTCCTCAGTGATGCATAGTTGGCAAATGATAATAGGAGTACAAAACTGTTTCATCAAATCACATCTCAGGGTGATAATACACTTTATTTTTTAGAAAGGTTGTTTGTTTTTGACATGCTGTCAGGTAGTGCAAGCTTCAAGATGGATCAGCATTTTCATCTACGAAACCTTACTAATTTCTTTGCTTTCTGCAAGATCATTGTTTCATTTTCTAACACACTTTTATTATTTTTTGTCTGCTTACTTGTCAAACAATGCTGCCAAAGTAATTTAATACACAAATGAAATATATTTCTAATTGCCAGACCAAAATTTCTGGTATACATACTATATACTTTATTGTTTATTTGTAAACTGAACAAAGGCAGACATAATGAATAAATATAACTATGCAAAATCTATGGTATTGTTTGGACATTTACCTTGTTAAATTTTAAAGGTGGGAGGACCATTTTCTTTTAATACATTGTTGTTATAAATGTAACTTTGTAACCAGTGAGAGAATTTTCCACCTAAACCTTATAGTGTAATTTTAGTGCAAGGCTTCTTGCTTTGTATACAGTAAATACTTTCATTTGATTTCGATGCAAAATGTTTAAAACATATAAAAGCAGATGACATTTTATATTGAGAGTTGAATTTGAAACTTGATTCATAGTTAGCACCTTGTTTTCTCTGGTTGTTTTGTTTTGCCAGACAATACTGCTTTACATCAATAAAATATTATAACAACAACATTTTTGCTTTTCACTTACTTGGAATTGAAGAATTTATTGATATACACTCAAACTAGATTCCAGGATGTGATGCTGAAATATAATCCTCTCCTCAACATTGTACAATTATTGCCAATTTTCACTTGCAGCAAACGCAAGTTGGAAAATTCTGGAATAGAAACATGGAACAAATTGAATATGTAAAATTAAACCTCTCTTTTGAGTCGAGAGATTTCTTACAAATACAAGAAACAGGAACAAAACTCAACTTTTACAAAAATGAATCACAAACAAATAATTGAAATTATCAATTAAAAGGACAGTGAACCTAAAATACAGACAGTGAATTTTCTCAGTTATGCCACTGTTTGAGAAAGTTTTGGATTTGCCAATTAGGTCATTAGATAAGATTCTCTTTACTAAGCTTATTTGTATACTCACTGGTATAGTGATTGGCATCAAACACATGTTCAACTGAAAGAAATTGAGTTTTGGCACAGGCTTCAAGATAAATATGTCAGCCAGAATTATCACTTTTATTTAAGAAGATTGGAGTGCAATAGTGAAAAGTCGTCTTATGATTCTGTGAGACCTTGGTGAGACTGTGTACTGTTTTATTTTCTTTCCCCGAAGGGAAAAATATGATGTTTGGTCAGAGTAAATCAAATGTGCACTAGATTGACTCCAAGTATGAGAAAGGCCAGAAACAGCAAACAAGTAAAGTGAGCACCTACTATTTAGAAGACTGAAAGCTAATTGTTTTGAAATGTACAAAATGCTGTGGGTTTGACTGAGGTAGGTGCAAAGATGCTATCTTTGGACAAAGATGTGAAAATCCGCGATCATAGTCTTAAGATGAGGAGGATGCATTTTTCAAACTTTGCATTTTTCAAGATCGGGATGCTTTGTTTAGATTTTTGGATGCTCAGTCAATCAGCATACTCAAGACAACAGAGATTGATAATTATCAAAGGATGTGTAGATAGGCTGGGAAAATGAGATTAAGATGGTGGTAATGTCACTGAAATAGCATTCTAGAACCTTAACCTAATGTTCTAAGGACATGGGTTCAAGTCCCAACATGGCAGATGGTGAAATTTGTGTTCAATAAAAAAATCTGGAATAGAGAATTGGGTGTGTGGCAACCATATAGTAAAAACCCATCCTTTATGGAAGGGAATCTGCTACCTTTATTTGATCTGGCCTACATGTGACTCCAGACCAACAGCAATGTGGTTGACTGCAGGCAATTAGGGAAGGTCAATTAATGCTAGCCTGAGCAGTAATGCCCACCTTCCATGGACAAACTTTAAAAATGTAGAAGTTCAACCAATATCTTACCATCTGGTAGAGTAGACTTCAAGGAATGACATGGCTTATTTCTACTGCTATCTTACACTGTTATATGTAAACTGGAGATAGGTAATACCTCAATTTTTTTTTTGTAACAAGATCGTAGGACAGTGCTGAAAGAAATTCCATTACCTTATTAGGAATGGCAAGTTAACATACCATTTACTTCTGTTCTTGCTTACTCTGGGAAGCAGCACACTCTTCACACTTTGAAAACAAAACTTGCCCAACTCTCCCTTTAGAGAATTTGTGAGATGATGGATGTATACATTGCGATATACTAGGCATCACAGTTGTGTGGGACATGCTGTATCAGCCAGAGTGCTGTAACCTTGCCATTAGTGTCTGTACGGTATGTAAAATCAGTGACACAGAGGAATTAATTCCATTAAAATAAACTATATTGTCTTTTTTTCTTTAAATTGTAAAACAAAAGGATATGCATTTTCTAAAAGCTTGACAGTTGCTTGACAGTTGCAGCCACCCTCTGCAGCTGCCATAGGCCTACCTATCACTGACTTTCAGAACAGCAGTTCTCTAGACCCTTTTGGAAATCAGTAGGATCTGTGCAGTAAGACAGAATTGTTACAGTGCAGAAGAAAAGCATTCAGCCCATTGTAGCTGCACAATTCTTTCACTCATGAGATTGTTCGGGCTCTTCTAAACCTCTCTTCATCCTCAGGTTAAACTACCACCAATCGGTTCTCTCTAATGAGAGTCTTATTGTGACTTTATTTTTTTACTTTGTCCAGAACTTCCTGATGTGAAAACTTCTATCAGACCACCTCTTAGATTGAAGAAGGTTATCTTTTGTAGATGAAATTGATCATTCCTTGCACCAATGTTGCAAATCTCTTGTGAACTCTCTCCAATGTCTTCACACGAGGCATTTGGATGGGTATATGAATAGAAGGAGTTTGGAGGGATATGGGCCGGGTGCTGGCAGGTGGGACTAGATTGGGTTGGAATATCTGGTCAGCATGGATGGGTTGGACCAAAGGGTCTGTTTCCATGCTGTACATCTCTATGACTCTATCTTTTGTAAAATGTGACATTGAAAACTGGGTGCACCACTTCAGCTGAGGCCAAATTAGTGTCTTATACAAGTCCAATATAATCTCTTTATGCCCCATTAGTAAAGTTCAGGACGCTGAATGTTTAATTAACTGCTCTTTTCGCCTGTCCTGAAATTGACAGTGATCGCTGTCAGGTCTCTCTGCTTCTGTGCATCTGGTCCCTCTTTAGAGTGGTACCCCTTATTTTATCCTTTTGAAGTCCTACATTGTCAGCTTCAGAGTTTGCAACGTTTTCATGTTTCATATCAACTATTTGCCAGCTAGCTAATGACTTGCATTGCTCATGTGTTCTGTGCCATTTTGTCATGGAGCAACATCACTGTGTTAGGTGAAGGAAATAATCTGGGAAATCTCCATAGTAGAAGAAAGATGCTTGAAGAATTGTGTAATGAAGCATTGAATTTGAAAAGATCCTCTGTACACAAGACATAGTTAGAGAACCATTAAGTGACTGCATGGTAAGTGAAAACTTGTCATTCAGCTGCATTGTACTTTTACATAGCATGTTAGACAGCTCTTCTGCCATCCTGACCGCTGCAACCTACCACCATCAGGTATGGTTTGTACTGACTGGCTAGACTTTTGTAAAGTTGCTGGCCGAATTCCTAACTTTGGCTGTGACTGCATTATATATAGAAGGTAGGTGACTTTACAGACAGCACTTGAGCCAAGTGATCTTCAGGAGATTTTGATCACCTCAAAAGTTTGGAGAGCAATTTTCCAGAGCATTTTTAATGCAAACCTGCTATGGCTTTAAGACCTTTCAGCCACAAAGGTTTTAAGATTCTGCATGTGCAAGTTTCCTTATCCCCTCAGCAATTTAGACTGCTGCCAAGTATTATACAGGAGTTGCACTTTTGATGCACGATTAAACATATTAATAACTTGATCTTGCAAAGTACATATGATTGGTATTGTAGTGCTGGTAGACAGATGATCTATCCACCATAATCACTGGAGCAGAAAGAGGCTCAAGGGCTATTGAAACAAAATCAGAAATTGTTAGAGAAACTCAACATCTGTGGACAGAAATGCAGTAAACATTGAGTCACTTCATGTCAGCTCTGACGAAGAGTCATCTAGACTCGCAACATTAACTTGGTCGACATGGCTGCTGCCTGACCCGCTGTGACTTTTTCAGCTTTTTTAAATTTTCAGTAGTGATTCCACATAGAGTCATGGAGTCATAGAGGTGTACATCACGGAAGCAAACTCTTCGGTCCAACTCGTCCATACCGACCAGATATCCCAACCCAATCTAGTCCCACCTGCCAGCACCTGGCCCATGTCTTTTGTCCACGTTTGGACCAAGTGTAATAAGGCCTTGAGCTGAGTGACCATGACAGAATTGTTCAAACTGAGCATCACTGAACTGCTGGCTACTAAGAAAGTTTTTCTTAGCCCGATGACACATTCCATCATTTGCTGATGGCCAAGAAACTGATTTTGCTGGAGCGCAGGGAAAAGTCCCTGAACAGGACATCATCTGGGCACTTTTCCACTTTAAAAAACTAGTAGCTTGTAGATCACCTTTCACTTTCTCTAATACTCTCCCAAGTTTTGAACATTGGTGCTGACACTGTATTCTTCTATGTTCTATGTTCTAACCCGTTGCCACAAAGTATAAAACATGGAGGTCATAGTCTCAAGATACAAGAGGTTGACCATTTATGATAGAAATGAGGAAAACTCTATTTACCAGAAGGGTTACCAATCTTTGTTACTCTTTACGTGAGAAAGGAGACCTTTGTGCACTAAGGGATATAGGCATATGTGGAATTAATCTTACTGAAGTCACAATCTAAGTCATGATCTTACTGAATGACGGAGCATGCTCAAGGGAATATATGGCCCATTTTCCTCCTGTTTCTTTAGATTCCCTACAGTGTGGAAGCAGGCCATTTGGCCCAAAAAGTCCACACTGACCCTCCAAAGAGTAATCCACCAGACCCATTTCCCTCTGACTAATGCACCTAACACACTCTGGGCAATTTAGCATGGCCAATTCACTTGACCTGCACATCTTTGGACTGTGGGAGGAAACTGGAGCACCCGGAGGAGGAAACCCGAGAAGAGACGGGGAGAATGTGCAAACTCCACACAGTAGGCTGAGGTTGGAATCAAACCTGAGTACCTGGTGCTGTGAGGCAGCAGTGCTAACCACTGAGCCACCTTGCTGCCCTGAATTTTATATTTCTTCATCGGTTGGATCAAGAGCCAAGTACATTCCGTAATTTAACAAAAACGTTTGAAAAGGTGGAGGCAGCTCAAACGGTTTCCTTAACAGTTATCAGGTTAGTGGTGCATTTTTATTCAGGCATACAGCCAAATATGCTGGAAATGCAGAGCTATTGTTGGTAAGTGCAGAATAAATATCCATAATTATGTATTTGTCATTAGTTTATTTTTTTTAAAAAATACACCATCTTTAATAAAGCTTCAGGAGTATGAGATTTTGAAACAAAATACCACAAGCCATGAGTAGTAGTAAGCATTTCAGCACATGGAATCTGTTTTGCCATTCAATGACATCATGGTTGATCTGATAATCCTCAACTCCATTTTCCTTTTTCCTATAACCTTTGATTCACTTACTAATTAAAAATCTCTCTTAGCCTGATTTTACACTTAACGGCCCAACCTCTTCAGTTCTCTGTTGTAACGAATTCCACAGATTCACCTCCATCAGGGAGAAAAAAAAAGACACCCTGCTTAAATCTGTTTTAAATAGCGACTCCTTATTCTGAAATTATATCCTTTAGTCTTGGTTGTTCCCACAAGGAGAAAACACCTCACTGGATCTACCTTGTCAAGTCCTCCAAATATTTAATGTTTCAATAATGTTAGCTATTATTCTTCTAAACTCCACAGAGTACAGGTCAACCTACCTAACCTCACCTCATGAGACAGTCTCACCATATCTGGCGTTAACCTAGTGAACTTTCTCTGGACTGTCTTCTATACCAGTATATTTTATCTTGGACAAGAGGGCTAGAACTGTTCACAATATTCCAGATGTGATTTGACTAGAACCTCGTGTAGTTTTATCAAAACTTCCCCACTTTTACAGTGCATTCTTTGAAATAAAAGGTCAATATTTCATTTGTCTTCCTTGTTACTCATTGAATGTTGGTTTATTCCCTTCATTGAATCCTTATTCATCACGAGAATATAATTAATATGAGTTATGATTTTTTTTTTTTAAATGTTTTGGAATTACAAAGTTTAAAACTAAGAGATAAAATGTAAAAGAAAACACCAGGTATAGGCTAACAGTAAAACATAGCTTTAGAAATTGCAAAGGTTTTCCTACAAGTGGAAGAGATATCCTTCCTAAAAATGCGTTATCAAAAAAAAACCACAAGATGTTGCCTGCCAGAAATAGGAGGCAGAAATAGCTCAGGTATTAATATAGCAACTGGGCTTAATGGAAATACACAAAAGGACCCAACTTCAGAAGGAAAAGCATCAAAATATAGTTCCTTTTTGTTCTGGGTGCAAAAAAGTAAGTGAATTCAGCTCCTGCTAACTGTTCTCCCCCCCTTTTTCCCCGTAAAATTCCCCTGTGAAGCAAGGTAAAAGGTAAGCCTTTTAGGCCATTCAAAGTATCAATTTGCAACCAACAACTGACAGATGTTCTTTGGCAACATGAGGTTGTTTACACCAGCGAAAAACCCTGAAAAGGTATCAAAAAGAAACTGAAAAGACTTCAAACTAAAACCACTCACTGAATCCTGCACTCCAGATTGATACTTTGGACTTCTCGCATTTCTTTTCACCTTTAAAATCCACGTGTGTAGATAGGTGTGCTTAAGTCATTAAGCAGGAGTAAAATTGCAGAGTTTGCAGTTTTAAATTCATTTTTATTGCTTTCATCAGTTAATGTCAATTTCACATTTAATGGTCTTCTTCTGCTGAAGTGAACAAACGTTTTGGTTTTGTATATTCTTTTCACCAAGTTTGTTAGTCAGGTAAATTGAATAGTTTAACTGAATCTTTTCACATTTGGACAACCTGAGGAATAGTAAGTCTCAATCTCCAGCAAGATACCCAGTGGGTCATAAAAATATTTTTTTGGGGAGATCCACTGTGATTCCTTCAGATTAAAACACAACACCACAAAATATGCTAGAATCAGGATGGGTTTTAAAAAGCCAGTATATTAGCCACCTTATGTTCATCCTCACTGTTCCCTTCATGAATTCACTTGAAAATATAAGCAATATTTGTTTACTTAAGTATAACTAAGCACAAAGGGATAAACTAAGTTTGCGTTGAGCACAGACTGTTCAGCATCAAGGATGGAAAGGTCAGAGGGTGTAGGGAATGCATGACAAAAGGTAGGATTAGAACAAGCAGTGGATTAATGGAGGAAGAATCCAGAGGGACATCAACATCTACGAGGTTTTGGAACTAGAGTTCCTTAACATCTCAAAAGAGAATAACTTTTTTTTGTCAAAAATGTCAAATGAGACAAAAGAATGAAATGGTATTGCGAACCAACAGAGCTTTGAGCTAGTGTAAAGCAGCACTGATAGCACAGTCAAATGTGCATGTATTGCTGCAAGATAGAGTGTGGGTCTCAGAATGAGTGGGAACAGCTTTGAGGAACACAGTACTTCAAAAATACTTGCAATCTTTGGTGGATTCAAAACAATTGAAATTGTGGATGGTAAGGCAGAGCCAATTGGTCAGTCAGTCATCAAGGAAGCAGATATAACTATGAAAGCCAGTGTTCTCAAATACTAGGAGAGTTTGAAAGCAATGAAGGTAAATAAACAAAGATAAAAACAGAACTTCCAAAGATATTCAAGGTGGACATAATTGGAAGAGAAGTGATTGATGTCATTCTGACAGACAGAGCAAAGGTGTTTTGCAAAGCAAAGCAGTCACCCGGTCAATGTTTGGTTTTGCCAATGTAAAAAAAGGGCTGCTTTGAGAAGAGTCAACTTAGTATACTAGATTGAAAGAAATGCATGTAAAATGCTACTTCACCTGGAAGGTGTATTTGTGGCCACAAATGGTAAGGAAGGAGAAGAATTGTCTGCATTACTCTTTCTGCAATTGCATTGTAAGGTGACATGCAGGAATAAGTGTTTGGAGTGATAGAAAAATGGCCCAGGGCTTCAGAAACAATGGATCTTTGCAGAATGCTGCAGTGGAAGCTGTTTGGTTGTGGTATCCTGCTGGAGATGGCAGTAAATTATTCTTTGAATGCAGAGACTGGTGGTGAAAGTGAAGACAAAGGCAACCCTTGCATTCTGGAATGGACAGTAGAGACAAAGTCTGAGAAATTGGCGTGGGGTTGAATTTGTCAGTTAAGAAAAATGGAGGATACATTAGAAGGCATTCCAATGGCAGATACCTTCATCAGACCAGATGCGACAGAGATGGAGAAACTGGGAAAAATGGAATAGGATCTTTGGCAGGACATAAGAAAGTGTAGTTAGAGTCATAGAGTGATAGAGATGTACAGCACAGAAATAGACCCTTCAGTCCAACTCGTCCATACCGACCAGATATCCCAACCCAAATCTAGTCCCACCTGTCCTATATCCCTCAAAACCCTTCCTATTCATATACCCATCCAGATGCCTTTTAAATGTTGCAATTGTACTCGCCTCCACCACTTCCTCTGGCAGCTCATTCCATACACGCACCACCCTCTGCATGAAACAGTTGCCCCTTAGGTCTCTTTTATATCTTTGCCCCCTCACCCTAAACCTATACCCTCCAGTTCTGGACTCCGCCCCCCATCCCCCCCCCAGGGAAAAGACTTTGCCTACTTACCCGAGCCATGCCCCTCATGATTTTATAAACTTCTAAGTTCAAGTCCTCCAACTCTGGCAACATCCTTGTAAGTCTTTTCTGAACCCTTTCACGTTTCACAACATCTTTCCAATAGGAAGACGACCAGAATTGCACACAATATTCCAACAGTGGCCTAACCAATGTCCTGTACAGCCACATCCTAACTCCTGTACTCCATACTCTGACCAATAAAGGAAAGCATACCAAATGCCTTCTTCACTATCCTATCTACCTGCGACTCCACTTTCAAGGAGCTGAGAACCAGCACTCCAAGGTCTCTTTGTTCAGAAACACTCCCCAGGACCTTACCGTTAAGTGTATAAGTCCTGCTAAAGACTTGCTTTCCTAAAATGCAGCATCTTGCATTTATCTAAATTAAACTCCATCTGCCACTTCTCAGCCAATTTGCCCATCTGATCATGATCCTGTTGTAATCTGAGGTAACCTTCTTGGTTGTTCACTACACCTCCAATTTTGGTGTCATTCGCAAACTCACTAACTGTACCTCTTATGCTCACATCCAAATCATTTATATAAAATGATGAAAAGTAGTGGACCCAGCACCGATCCTTGTGGCACTCCACTAGTTACAGGCCTCCAGTCTGAAAAACAACCCTCCACCATCACCCTCTGTCTTCTACCTTTGAGCCAATTCTGTATCCATAACTGTGGGAGTTAATGAGTTTGTAGTGGATATTGGTGAGCAGCTGGCCCTTAGAAATGGAAACATGACATCAAGGTAGGGCAGCGTCAGGGGGACCTGATAAAGCAGAGAGAAGGTTCAACATGGGAAACCAAAAAATAATTGATAAACGTTTTTATTTCCAGATGAGATCGGGAAGCAGCACCAATGACATCATCATTAAAATTACAGAAAGGGCTGTGGGAGTGGGTCCTGTTTCGTACTGAAAAAAGGGCTGTTCAAAACAGAAAAGGTCTAGCAGTATAACGGTATTGACCCTACCTCTGGATTAGAATGACAAATCAAATTCCCACCTCAGGTGGAGATTGCCATAGAAACACAAAACATGCTTGAATAGGGCAATTTGGAAAAAAAAACGCACAGAGGAACCTCTGTTATCCGGCATTCAATTATCCGAATATCAGATTATCCAGCAAGATTGCAAAGTCCCGATGCTTGGCTAAACTATGTTATCTGGCATTCGATTATCCGAAATTGAATTAACTGAATGAAATACTCCCCGCCCGTGTCCTTCGGATAATTGAGATTCCTCTGTATATGGTTGTTTATCCGTAAATACTAATTCAAATATGAGAAAGAATGACAAGTAATTTGTAATCTCACACTAGTAAGACTGTGGACATTTATATTGACTGTATCCTGAATAACCACTGCATCTTCTATGGCTTACACAAAGAGGAGTCAGTTTGTTATCATAAACTCTACCACAGCAAATGCAGCACAAGAATAAAAGGGAAACAAAGCAGTTATTCTTCAATTTTAAGTAAAAATGAATACAACGGTTGGCACTTTATGAACAGAGTATATCTCCGAAGACTTCAGTTTCTAGTATAAAATACAAATGAATAGATTAAACAATCAGAAGTCAATCAAATTCTCTTTATTTCCTTCAATTCTCCAAATGTTTACATGATAGAAGGTTTGGAAGTATATTACTGTTTTTGCACTTAAAAAAAACTTACATATTTAATTCATACATGGGAAATTTTTCCAGTATTAAACAGCAATGGTGCATTCTGCACCATAAGCTTATAAGAATATAGTATTTACTTTCAAATAAGCTTTTTATACCAATAACATTATAGGCAGCTGGAATGATTATTTTACAAATTACTGTACATTTGCAATATATCTTTGAACATACCTTAGGTATTATGATTCAAAGCAGTAATATAGTTTAATCCCATTCACGTGGAATCTTAAAGAATAATGATCGTACATAATGCTTTGTAAGGGCCAATGTTCTCTTCAAAAGACAGCTTAAAAACATAAAGTGCTTTATGTTTTAAAATTATTGTACACTAAATTATAGATTGCATCAATCTCAATGCATCTCAAACATGGGCTGCTAAAACAAAAGCTAAAGCAATTCTTTTGTTAACTAAAATCACATTTCAGACTAGATGTATCACTATGCAAAAATATCCACTTTAACTCAAGTTGTAACATTATTGAAGCTTTCAAATTAAGAATTAACTCCATGCAAACACCTAAGAGCTATGTGTTTATTGTTTATGGAAACAAGTCTACATGATTTTTTTTCCCCCTAATGTAGGCATTGTTTCATCTGCAGTTTTATTATTTTAAAAACCTTTTCTTAAATTGTAGGAAGAACAATGAGTATTGCACTAGAATAAGAAAAGCAGCAAAGTGCTTGCCTACAAAAGAGGGTCCCTTGAAAATAAAATCTTTTAAGCATACATAGTTCTGTTTAAAACTTAAAAAGGTCTATGAAGTGCTGAGGTGACACTGGTGTAGAACAGCTTTCAGGATTGTTGGCTGTGCATGGATGTCCTGTATCCTGATTTAAAAAAAGAGAAATAGCAAATTAGAAACCTTTAAATACTTTGTCAGAAATCAGAAAGACTGGGTTCCCTTTGCTTCCTACTTCTCAAACAAGTCAACATAATATATCCTTATGAAAAATTCTATAAGCAGCTTTACAATCCATTTCTTGTCTTGTAGATTATGCTTAACTAAGGCTTCAACATTTTGACTGTTGTACTGTTCATCTGATTTGCTAAAGGGTTAGAATTTGAGGACACAAATGTTTCAAAATACCTTGAATAATAAAGCAAGATGGTAGTCCTTTGAGATCAAGGAAGGAGCAGGAAGGGCACGCATGAAAGAAGAAGGAAGAAAAATGATGAATAGGTTCTCTTCTCCCAGAGAAACTTCACTAAAATAAAAGGGTCCTGTTGTGATATTTCTTTTAATTTATAAATGGGAAACAAATAAATTAAGTAACAATATTGCTGATATTTTCAAGATATTGAAAAAATTGATTATATTCACTCATTTGTGGTTTGAGCCAACTGTAAAGAATTAAAACAGACTAATTCAGAACAGAATTGATGAATTGAAGATGCTAGATTCCTTACTGCCCATAGCAGATATGAAATACCAGTATAATGCCCCTATTTTGATTCAATAATTGGGGAACACAAATAGAACAAAAACTCAGATCTATGGTAAATGTAATGGTTGAGCGCCAAGAGGCTTTAAACTTTCCATAGCTTACAGGAAGATGACCATATCTCCTTTTATAGTGGTTTTGTTCACACAAATTTTACAATCGGTGCACATACTGATCATTTGCAGAAAATGCATCTTGGCTAAATATGACAGGAAGAGAACCATGAACTGATAGAACACGATAGTTTTAGATTTTTGCAATGCCTATTTTTTTTACCCCAGCCAAATTTTCAAATATAAATCTTCTCCATCAACATTACCAAATTCTAACACTGCATAATGATTCTTGTTTTGCCTCAGTCCATCTGCTGCTCAAAGTTTCATCCATACTCTACTTCCAGAGTTGACCAACTGATCTCTTGTCCAGACTCAGTCATCCACAAGCTTGGGCTCATCCAAAATTGCTTGTATCTCAACTTGCAATAGCCCAATTCACCCACTGCTCAATAACCTACAATAAAGTGTCTGGGAACCAGGAAACAATTTTAACATTCTTATGTTTAAACCTTTCTGTGACCTTACCTCTCAGTTGTATCCCAACTATTCTGAGCTCATGAATTCAAGAACAGAGCTACAACATCTATTGCTATGAAAATAATATAGCACTTTTAATTAGAGTATAAAATGAATGGAATAAGAATCTTATGGCACAGAGGAAGACATTACCAGGCCTGTGCTGGCTCATTAAAGACAAAGCTGCCAAATTAGTCTCACTTCTCTACTTTTCCACTCAGAATACTGGAAATTACACCTCTTCAATTAAATATCCCAAACATCTTCAAAAAGTTGCTACACAGTTTGACTTCACCATCTTTTCAGGTACATACACTGAAATAACTCCAGAGACGAGTAGCCAATCATCAAGTTACCCTTTATTTACATGTGGAGAGTTCTTGACACTGATCTAGCTCCCTCTCAGTGAGCAGGATGTTTAACACTCTTGTTCTTATCTGTCAGTCAGGGCTCCCTGTTTGGACCAGATTAACAGGGAACTCATTGTATGAGGTCCATCTGGCTGACATTGTTACAATCACTATCTCTCCCCTCTCCAAGACAGAAGACATCGGCCACTTCTTGTTTTGTAGCTTCTCCTAGCGCACTTTAGCATTGGTCAGGCAATTCCAACACTGCCCCTGTACAGGTAGCATGCAACATACAATAGCTTGCCTCTTGCACCCAGAACTTTTCAGAAGAAATTCATTCAGTAGTGATCTGGTCACTTCAGGTCCAAAAAGGTTTCAATTCTGGTTGTAACAGCCCTTTTGTTGCCCCCATTACCAACTGTTTCAGTTTTGCCATTATCAAATCTTCCTGCATCCAAAGTCTAATATTGTCAGCTGTGATTGGAAGGAGTCCAGAAGATTTAGAACCATTATGGACTCTAGTGGCAGTACCACCAGTGGTATATCTCCCAATGGCAGGCAACACCATGCCTCCTCATTTGCTACTTGGCATCCTGATGGTGTTCTGACTTAATGGAGGTGATGGCCTAGTGGGGGAGGTGATGGCCTCGTGGTATTATCACTGGACTGTTAATCCACAAACCCAGGTAATGTTCTGGGGACCCAGGTTACAGATAGTGGAATTTAAATTCAGTAAAATTCTGGAATTAAGAGTCTAATAATGACCATGAATCAATTGTCAGGAAAAAAAACATCTGGTTCACTAATGCATGGGTGGCATGGTGGCTCAGTGGTTAGCACTGCTGCCTCACAGCACCATGGACCAGAGTTCAATTCCCACAATGGGCAACTGTCTGTGAGGAGTTCGCACATCCTCCCAGTGTCTCCGTGGGTTTCCTCCGGGTGCTCCGGTTTCCTCCCTCAATCCAAAGATGTGCAGGTTAGGTGAACTGGCCATGTTAAAACTGCCCATAGTGTTCAGGGAAGATGTAGAACAGTAAGGGAATGGGTCTGGGTGGGTTACTCTTTGCAGAGTTGGCGTGAACTTGTTGGGCTGAAGGGCCTGTTTCCACACTGTAGGGATTCTATATCATTCTCTAAAATTATACATACTTAGTGTTACAGCCTACTGCTGAATTCAGCCTGAAGCTATGGGTAGCACTGCTTGTCCCTTTGAAATAGACCTAGCAGAGGTTTGTGGCCTGTTATTATTTAACTTTAGGTCCATAAAGGTAAAATTCCCAAATCCAAATATGACCTTTTCTATCTGTGAAGATTGACATTCTACATTAGCCAAAGTCCTAGAAACATTCACTATTGGACATTTCTCTCTATTGGGCCACCTATGAGCAAATACTACCCTGATGCATTATGGGGAGGCATCGCATGTCAATACCAGATCTCGCTTGGGATCATAGAGTGCCAACACCTTAGAGGATGATCGCTGTTTCTTTACTTCCCTGAAACCATGTAATTATTTCCAAGGCTGACCCTGTAAGAATTGATAAAAAAAAAGGTTCTTGGATGGAGGCCAGGTTATGCATGAACTTTCTGTAATAATTCACCAAACCAAGGAAAGACCTATGCTCTGGTACAGGCATGGGCCAGGGCACCTTTGAAAGCTCTCATTTTATCTTCCAAAAGGTGTAACCCGGTTTTGTCAACTCATCCCCAATCAGGGAACTCATTGTATACGGTTCATTTAACTGATCTCATTAATATCATTACATACTCTACACTTGATTTTAGCAACCCGTATAAAAGAAATGCCTCATTTCCCATCTTGTACTTTTGCAAATTCTTTTTCACTTACACTTTTGGACTAATTTCTCATTTTCTTTTCTTGATCAATTAAATACTCTCAATTAAGAATATCTACATTAAGTCTTCCTTTCTGTATAGGACTGAACTTAATATTTGTTCATACTATTCTAGTAAAACCTTTCCAGACCCTGACATCCTTCTTTAAAAAAATGTGTGAAGGCCAGAACTGTACATGATGCAATTTGGACTTCAGCCAGAGTACTTTGTAAAGTTTTAGCACAACTTCTTTCTTTCTGTTCTCAATGTCTGTACTTATGACACCAATTGTCGGAGGATTTGAGCTATAGGGAGAGGCTGAACAGCCTGGGGCTGTTTTCCCTGGAGCGTCGGAGGCTGAGGGGTGACCTTATAGAGGCTTACAAAGCTATGAGGGGCATGGATAGGATAAATAGACAAAGTCTTTTCCCTGGGGTCAGGCAGTCCAGAATGAGAGGGTATAAGTTTAGGGTGAGAAGGGAAAGATATAAAAGAGACCTAATGGGCAACATTTGCACGCAGAGGGTGGTACGTGTATGGAATGAGCTGCCAGAGGATGTGGTGGAGGCTGGTACAATTGCAACATTTAAGAGGCATTTAGATGGGTATATGAATAGGAAGGGTTTGGAGGGATATGGGCCGGGTGCTGGCAGGGTGGGACTAGATTGGGTTGGGATAGCTGGTCGGCATGGACGGGTTGGACCGAAGGGTCTGTTTCCATGCTCTACATCTCTATGACTCTATTAGCTTTCTTACATGCATTTTCAAACTTACCCTGTCATCTTCAAAGATTAGTAAATATGCACCTGGGCCTCCATTCTTACAGTGCTATCGATGTAGAATCCATTAGATTCAACTGTTTGCAATGCTCGCCAAAGGCCAAAACCTACAATAAGTTTATCTGCTGTGCAGTTACTGATTTAGTCAGTCAGTCTTAGTTCACCTGATCTCTATCATGCTCACAATTTACTACATGACATGTTTTAAATGTCCACCTAGTTCTCGTATATTTATATAAAAGAGAGCTTATTTACTGCTTTCCAGCTTGTTTCAGTCTATACTAGAGGGCATTGGGGGTGCCGGGGGGGGGGGGGGGGGAAGACTTTAAAAAGAGACCTTGGGGCAACTTTTTCACACAGATGGTGGGGCGTGTATGGAATTAGCTGCCAGAGGAAGTGGTGCAGGCTGGTACAATTACAACATTTAAGAGGCTTCAGGTATATGAATAGGGAGGGTTTAGAGGGATATGGGCTAAATGCCAGCAAATGGGACTAGATTTAATTTAGGATATCTGGTCAGCATGGATGAGTTGGACTGAAGGGTCTGTTTCCATGCTGCACAGCTCTAGGACCCCTCTTGCACGGAAGCCTGCCTTGAAGTTTTCCTCCTCTCTCTACAAGAATCTCGGAGTCCCTCTCCCACTGCAACTCCCAGGTCATTTCCTCTGCCTTGAAGCTCTTCAACCATGTCCTGGAACTGTGCTACTTTCTCCCCACCCCCACCCTCCTCTCATTTATCTCTCCACCCTTCAGGCTCTCCGCCTATATTCCTGATGAAGGGCTTTTGCCCGAAACGTCGATTTTACTGCTCCTTGGTGCTGCCTGAACTGCTGTGCTTTTCCAGCACCATTCTAATCTGGACTCTGGTTTCCAGCATCTGCAGTCATTGTTTTTACCTAGCTCTATGACTCTACCTGCTCTAGTCCCCCCTCCAAAATCATTGAAATTGCCTCTGAAATGTTGAGTATTATCTGACATTTTTGTCCCTATCATTATTTTGAAACTCTTTATCCCTCAGTTATATATTTTTAGCAGGAATTTTGAGTTCCCATTCATCCAAGTTGAAACCACATCTCTGGCTATTACATTATAACTCCAAGTTGAAATTTGAGTCTGCAGTTACTTCTCATATTAATACACATGCATTTTAACACCATCTTAACCACTTTGCTATTTTTCGCTATTCACTTTGTTTTTGTTCCATTACTCGTTGTTCTATTACAAATTGTTCTTCCTTGTTTTCTCTCCATCAGATCTCACCTCTCTGCTGTTGTGGTGCCATCTAAATCCACCTTGTACCACTAGGTGTCATTGTGGAGAAGTTAAAGGTCAGCCCGGTTCGGCTGTTTCGTTTAAAAAAAAACAGATCCTTCTTACCCAAAGAGCCTGAAGACTTCATTCCTGAACCCCTCTTAAGCCAGGTGTTCACCACCATCATCTTTGAAGGTCCTTGACACTTTTCCCTAGATCATTCTACCTGTAGAACCCAATCCTATCCTGTCAATGTGACCACAACTTTTAACTGTTTCTTGCAGAAATTGATACTTTTTTTCTTTTAGAAAGCATATTTAAAACTGTTCATTTAGCAGCAAAAACTACTTCTAAAAACATTAACCATTAAAATAAAATTAAATTAACTGAACAATAGCCAACCTAAAGACGAAGATGTGTACACTGTAACCCAGATTCAACCTTACACTACGTTTCTTCAGTTACATCTCTCTGTGGTTGTTGTGGTATACTCAACTACTGCTGTGCTGTCTGTATATGTTAAAGCATAAAACCACCACAAAAGTTACCATGCCAAAACAAGTACAAAATTGTGTATTAGCCTGAGCTATTTTCTCTACTTCTGAATAATGAACATTTGAAAATGATGAAATTTGACCAAAAGTTAATGTTTGAAATGGATGCAAATAACCAGCTAAATTATGCATATAGACACATCTCTAGAGTGAAAGACAGAGCGCGAGAGACTGCGAGCGAGAACCTTATGCATGCAGAATACTGTTTATTAGTCTGTTAATGCTACTCAAAATGACAGACATTTTTTTTAAGCATTAGAAACAGCATAAAATATAAAGATGATTTTCAGGTGAATTTCATACGGAAATTAAAAATTACCTTCCAGAACAAAATACTGCAATGGCGACAAAACTGCAGGGCATCACCATATTGTTCCTTTTTTGGACAATATTTTTGTAGTGTGAAATACATTAGCTTCCAGTCAACACAGCCATTCTCAGTCAGCATCAGGTGTCTGCAGAACTGTAAAGGACATTAGATTCAAAAGTTTGACATAACTTCATCCTTCAAAAAAGTTTCTTAATTGAGATAAAAGAGTATTGAAGGCAATGGAGCTAGCATGGTGTAAATGGACTTCCAGACGGAGATGGATAAAGTGCCATCCAACATGTTTGTCAGCAAATTTGAAGCCCACGAAAGAAAATGGTCAGTGGCAAGGTTAACACTCCAAGTTTTGTTTTCTTATTTAAAGTTTAATTTCCATAAAAAGACAGCTGGTGGAATAATTAGCCTTGGGTAATGTTGGATAGGCAGAAAGAAACTCAAATAGATAAGATCACTTGCAAAAGTGGAATAGCAACTATTAGAAAGCCAAAACAACTGTAGTACAGAGTAGTGTTGGGCTTTTACTTTAACTTTGTTTTAATTAAGATACTTGAAGTACAGGAGTTAATTAGTGTGAGAAAGTGGAATACAGAATATTACATGCATTTACTGCCTGCATTGTGCATTTTTTGAGCAAAACTAGAATGTATCTACAAATATAATTCTGCAAATACAAATACACTTCATGGATGTGTATGTGTGTGTACATGCATGAGAGAGAGAGAGAGAGAGAGCGAGCATGAGAGTGCATGCACGTGTCAAAGCTTGGGAAATTGTGTGTGGGTGCGATGGAGTATAACGGTGTATAGGTGTGTGTGGGGGTGTATGAGAGAGCGTGTGTATGAGAGAGGGTATGCATGAGTGTATGAGTATGTAGGAATGTGTGCAAAATAGAGTGTGTATAGTGTAGTGGGGTCACCTGTTGTGTGACGTGCCCTGAGGTATGGTACATTGGCGAGAACAAACAGACGCTATGACAACGGATGAATGGACACCACACAATCAACAGATAGGGGTGCTCCCTCCCAGTCAGGAAGCACTTCAGCGGTCATAAATATTTAGCTCGGATGGCCATCCTCCAAGGCAGACTTTGGGATAGGCAACAATGCAAAGTTGCTGAACAGAGGCTAATAACCAAGTTCGGTACCCATGAGGATTGCCTCAACCAGGATACTGAGTTCATGTCAGATGACAGGTGACCCCACTACACTATACACTCTCACACATATACACATGCTCTCTCTCATACACACACCACCCCCCACACTCTCAACATCCTCTCACAGGTTTATACTCCGTCATGCCCACACACACTTTACAAAGCTTTCACACATGCAAACACACTCTCATGTGCACTCACATGCACGCACGGAATCCCTCTCGCTCTCTCATGCATGCACACAATTCCATGAAATGATTTTATATTGCAGAATTATATTTGTAGATACATTCTACTTTGCTCAAAAAATGTACAATGCAGACAGTCAATACATGTAATATGTTGTAAATTCCCCTTTGGAAATAGAACCAGTCTGACTTAAGAATGGGATACAGACAGACTGACCTCATACATTTAATGCATTATCTGAGCTGAGATGTCACTTTTTTTAAAAAATAAAACCTTAAGGTATCTCAAGAAGGTGACTTAAAAGTAGTTCTGGGATTTACATATTCATGATTCGAAACCTGAAATCCATTCTAAAAGATGTAAGATTTAACAATCCAGGTTTGTTCAATATATCACTGTATGACACTGTAAACTTTTGCTATAAATTCTGTGTCTTACAATCTTATACTCCACAACAAAATAAACCTGGCATTGTGAGATTTTTAATAGATGTGTTCGGACACACCTCTGGAGCTTGAACTTGGTCTTCTGATCAGAAATAGGGGGCACTACCATTGTTACAGGAACTCTTAAATAGATTGGAAGACCCACTGTTTGATTTTGGATTTTGATGGAAATCTGCAATGGTTTAATTGGAAACAAGGTATTTGGTGGGATTCTCGGGGTTGATATTAGGCCCATCTCTTTTTCCTGGCCCTATTTTAAAATCCAGGCTTGAGTGTAGAGGGCATACTTGCAAAATTTAGATGACAAAATAGTGAACAGTGAGGATAGCAATAGACTTCAAAAGGACTAGGAATGGGCTTATCACATGGGTGACCAGGTAGCAGTTTAAATTTAGTGCACAAAATTGCAATTTGATACAATTTGTTTGGAAGAAGAGGAAAGGCAATAAGAAATACATGGATAAAATTATATAAAAAGGACCTGGTGGTATGGGTGGACAATGTTTGAGAAGATGATAGGTGGTAAAGGTTAAGATGATATGAAGAAGTCTTTGGCTTTGTAAATAGAAGCATAGAGTACAAGATGCAAGAAAGTTATGAGAACTCATTGGTTTAGTTTCAACTGGAACACTGTTAAGACATTAGAAAGGGAGAAGAAAAAAATTATGCAAATAGACAGAGATAGGGGCTTCCATTACATGAATTAATGGAGAGGTGGAACTATTTCCTTTAGAGAAGGTTGATAGAAGACTTGACAGAGATGTCCAAAACAATAAGGGGTCTGAACAGAATAGTAATGAAAAACTGTTCCCAAAGTCATGTGGCATGACAACCAAAGTTAATTGAATCAAGGTGATTGACAAAATAATCCAAAAAAAGTGTGAGGAAAATTCACAATGTACTGTTACTATTTCAGAACTCAGATTCCAAAGTAGATGGAAAATGGAGTTTAATTTTTGGTTATAAAGTCATAGAGAGTTATACAGCAGCGAAACAGACCTTTAAGTCCAACTCATCAGTGCAGACCAGAAATCCTAAATTAATCCAGTCCCATTTGCCAGCATTTGGCCTATATCCCTCTAAAACCTTCCTATTCATGTATCTATCTAGATGCCTAAATATTGTAATTGTACTGGTCTCCACCATTTCCTCTGGCTGCTCATTCCATACACGCACCATGCTCTGCATGAAAATGTTGTCCCTTACATCTCTTAAATCTTTCCCCTTTCACCTCAAACCTATGCCTTCTAGTTTTAGACTCCCCTACTGGAAAATGAAGGTCGAACATTTCTTGAAGAAAAAGATCAAAAATAATATTGAACATTAAGGTTTAAAGCAGCATTCATGTTTTTCATACTTCTTTACTTTGCATTCTGTTCATGATCTTACAATGAATCAAATACTTAGATTTATTTTGCCTGGTTAAGACTCTGCATGTATTCTCAAATCTTATTATATGTAAAGCTATGCTGTTGCTTGCGTACATACCACAGATCCAGTAGAGGTGGCTAGCTATCCAATGAAGATGGATGATTAATAGCCCACAAAAGGCCATGGATACCCCAACCCCTTTTAAAAAAAGTGAATGGACAGCATCAAATCTTTTGGCTCTGAATGCATAATCTGAACTCGTATCACGACTCTCGTATTACTGCACCATAAGTGAGGTAAAAAAAAATTGCATTTTTGACATGATCATGGGAACAGGGAATACACAAGAGTTCCTACCACGAATGGTGCCAAGTAGGTGGAATTGGAGGAGTCAGACAACAGAAGACAGCCACAGTTCTAAATACAGAGACAATGTACACTTGCAAAATACTGAAGTAGTGACTCTACGTACAGCTACTTTACTTTTACTATCCTCATTTTTCATATATTCTAGGAGTAAAACAGCATTTTAAAAGTAAAACTATACACTTATGTACAGTATTAGGTCTTCAATGGAGTGTTTGTATTTTATTAGGTCGTTTGTAACTTCATCTGCTGGACTTACCTGTGTTTCTGCAAAATGGTACTGGCAAAGTTTTTTCCACAGATGTCTATCTTCACTGAGCATGTGCAGGGTAGAAGTCACCTGACCTAAACTGATAATATCCAGACCATCAGAAAACCTATATAGGATGCTGTTTTGCATGTGAAGTGGAAGGTCACTCAGTGTTGTTCTGTTATTCATTTGCTGTAAATACAAAAAAAAAGAATAACTGCCATTAGCCTCATTCAAAACTGGAGAAAACAATATATATTAGGGCTGTTATAATCTGCCAGACCTGGGGTATACGATACCACCTCCATAATGCAGCTACAGCTTACACTGGTTGGGGGTTTTTGTTGGGGGGGGGGGGGGCGGGGAAAAGGTTAGGGGAGGGAGGGAAGGAAAGGAAGGGAAAGGAAGGATGCTTGAAAGACAAAGGGAAGAAAATTGTGCAGATATAAAATCCTCTTTCAATTCAGCAGCTCTCCCACTGGGTGAGAAAATAGCCAGAAAACTGAATGCTTGATAACTAGAAGTTATTTATTGATGCATCTAAAATCACAAACAAAAACCACACTGGCTCCATCTCACAAGAACTTTTGTAAATGCACAATCATTAGGACATAGAGTACAGCAAAATGTTATGAGTCTTGAGAATAGTCCAAATGCAGAGCTGAAGACTTGTGTTCCAGAACTTACTGCAGTGAGTTATTACAATGATTGAATCATTGGTATCTATCAGAAGTGGAAAATTGGACAGGGATCCTTGTCCAATAACTTTGCTGTTCTCAAGACAGCATTCAAGTAGCACTTACTCACCAATACTTTGCCAGGACACACTATTTCAGACCTCATTGCAGTTCTAGGCCAAACATGGACAAAAAAGTAAATTCCAGAGGGGAGAGATAAATGCACTTGATATCAAGACAGCATTAAATTGTGTGTGACACTAAGGAATCGTATGAATAGATTTTTTAAAAATCTTCACTGTCTGGATAATATTTAATGAATTACTGATGGCCAATCATCCCAGCCCCAGGGATTTCCTCAAGGTACAAAGTCCAAGCATTTACAGTGGCTTTATCAATGATTTCCCCACTATCATAAAAAGGTCAAAAGTGTAATTTCCACTGATAGTTGCAGAATTCAGTTTATATGCTGCTTCAATATTTGAAGCTTTATGTCCAATTGTTGCAAGATTTTAACTACAATCAAGTTTGGATTAATAAATGGCAAGTAACATTTACATAGCGCAATTGTTAGATTACCTTCAGTAAAGAAAGAGAGTGTAACTACCCATTCCAGAGAACATCATCTGGATCTTCCACCATTAACATTCAGAATAATGATGATTGAACAGAACCGGAATTGAACCAACCAATAGAGAGTGCAACCACAAGAACAGATCAAAGGTTGGAAATTTTGAAGCAAATGATTTACCTTCCAATTTGCCTACCATCTGCAAGGCACAAAGTCAGGAGTGTGATGGAATAATCTCCACCAGCTTGGATGATTGCAGTGCCAACAATACAAGCTAACTGTCATCTTGAACAGCTGACTTGATCAACACCTCATCTATCACCTTCAACATTAACTCCCTTCACTATCTTTGCTACATGACTGCAGTGAGCAGCATTTGCAACTGCATTACAATATTCTATTAAAGTTTCTTTGATGGCACCTTCCAATAATTAACCTTGTAGTTAACTTTGAGCAACAAGGCAGCAGATACATGGAAATGCCATCAGAAAGCTTCCTAAATTGCACACCATCCTGATAATATATATTAAAAGGTTCCTTTCCTGTTGCTGCATCTGGATATACCAATACCATGCAAGACTGCTAAAAATTTAAGAAATAAAACAAGGAATGCGATGCTAGAGACTGAAACAAAAACAGAAATTGCAGATGAAATTCAATAGGTGTGGCAGCATGTTGGAAGAAAGCAGAGTTAACATGGAGTCTGGTGACTTTGTCAGAACTGCCACAGATATGGCCAGACCTGCTGAGTTTTATCAGCAATTCCTGTTTTTGAACAATTTAAGAAAGTAGCTCACCCAATCACCTTCAAGGACAATTAGGATGAGCAATAAAAGCTGGCTTCACCAGTAATACCCACATCATTAAAAATAAATTTAAAGCCATTTCTACTTCCTTTATGTGCTAGGCTACCTGATGCCCTGCAAACCAAATTCCATGAGTGAGCAATAAAACAATTTGGGGCGGCACGGTGGCTCAGTGCCTCGCAGCACCAGGGTCCCAGGTTCGATTCCAGCCTTGGGAGACCGTGTATGGAGTTTGCACATTCTCCCAGTGTCTGCGTGGGTTTCCTCCATGTGCTCCGGTTTCCTCCCACAGTCCAAAGGTGTGCAGGTCAGGCGAATTGGCCATGTTAAATTGCACATAGTGTTAGGTGTATTAGTCAGGGGGTAATGGGTCTGGGTGGGTTACTCTTCAGAGGGTCGGTGTGGACTTGTTGGGCTGAAGGGCCTGGTTCCACACTGTAGGGAATCTAATAATCTAAAAAAAAATAGAAAAACCGAAGGCCTGCATGAAATTTCATGTAAATTGCCACTTTGGCCATTTCTTTTTAAGGGAAGAAGAGAGTTCTGTATATCTGAGAGGAGATTCCGCTCAGATCTCCTTCAGAAATGTAGAGCTATACTCCCATTCCAACAGTTTTTTCATTGCACAGAACTGTCAAAGGAAGGTAAACCATGCCCCTTTTTCACAGGAGTCAGCTGCTGTATTTTGAAATTTAAACAATTTTGACAGTTTCTATCAAAAAAGAGTAACAGTTGAATATAAGCTCAGTATTAGTGTGCTGGAAGGGTGCTTGATAGATAAGGATAGGGTAGTGACTAAGTGGTCTAAAGATGGTGCCTTGCATGTGTCTGCAAGGTAAAGGCAGGTTCTTTAATAATTACTCAGAAGTTAGACTGTGTATTTAGTAGTCAAAATTTTTTCCTATGTAACTATTTTACTTAATTTCAGGAGCCATTTGAAGTTTCCAATTTTAAGAAATATTTTGGAGGGTTCCAGTCACAGAAATTGCCCAGGAGGAAAATTTAATATCACTTGCAATTCTTTCAGAATATGCTTACCATGGAAATTCCCCAGTGTCCCTAAGCACAACTCAAATTTACAATGGAACAACAACAACTGTCCAGCCAATGGAAAATGTACCCAAATGTCTTTTCACTAAGCCGCTGCCAGAGAGCAGATTGACTGCTTATCCCCAGATCCACGGTAAACCAGAAGAGGGCAGAATGGACATTCAAAAGATGTTAGCCTCCCATTCCTCCATTTTTAGGATTTAAAGTTGCCATTTTGCAGAAGTATGGCCAAAGACAAAATGATCTATCTATGACAAGGAGTGGTATCTTCCATTATGGAAGCCTTGAGGCCACTTTCTCCCATGACAGGTTGAGGTTTTCCACATGACTTTTCAGCTGAGCACGAGAGAGTTGAACGGCAAATGTAAACATACAAATACATGTCAAAATTGTCCATTGCCCAGGATATTTATGCATATTAGCATTCTTTAGTCAGTTGCCTTTAGCAAGCTGTTTTAAGATGGTCTGTCCTGCCAAGACAACTAACTCCAACCACTGCGCCCCACCCCCAACCCACAATAAGATCCAAAGGGGACAGGCAGACCTGATAGTCTTAGTGCACAATCCTGCCTTAAAAGTTTTTAGTTGTATGTCATCCAAACTGTATGCAAAGCATCAGACTTGGAAGTGTAAAAGTATTCTAATTTTTATGCCCAAAATGCAAATGACAATTATAAGATTACTAGCTTACTAGCTGTACCGGCGTGGTGAGAAATTATTGGAAATATTTGAGCCTCTTCAGAGCTATCACTCAAGATCTATCACAGTGACTAAAGCTTTTAACCAAACAGAGAATCTTTATAGGGATCTGGACCTCCTTCCATTAATCAGCAATTCCTACATCCAGATCTCCTAATCCTCACCTTAAAAACTGGTGCTTATACAAATATTTTTTATTTCTCACCTCTCTTCAAAATGAGATCTTGCAAACTCATCCAGACTTTGTATTATAAGAATGTGAAAGCTTAGGTGAGCGAATAATCCAAACCTGGCCTACAGGCATGGCAGGTAAATCCTGCCTGGCGGATATATTCTGCCTGGTGCAAGGTTGAACAAAAAGGGCATTCAACGTCTTCACAGATCAGTTAAGTCACAGGTTTGATTCCCACATGATTTCCACTCATTTCCCTGCTTCTTCTCTTTGCACTGCCAGATGATGTTGAATATATTGGACTATCGTCCAGCAGATGTTAAAAAAAACAATTCATGACATCATTGCCTTAAATCTCTGGAATGCAAAATAATGTACAGATAAATACAGGACTGCACTTAACTTGTCCAGAAGCAACTCCAGCGTGGTGACCAGTTTAAAGAGATCAGACTCAAATTCAAGTTAATCTAACATTCTGATCAACTATCAACATAAAAGACTCAGATGTGATCAACAAGACAGTCAAAACTTAGACAAGTAAGCAAATAATAAAAATGCAAGGTTAATACTCTCACCCTGGTAATTTGCAGATTATTTAGCTGGTGTTGCCAATTCAGAATTGTTTCCATACGGCAAACCCAGATGTTAATGTTCCCAACAAGGACACACCTTCCCACCTCACGGACTAGGATACAGAGGGCAGAACCCAAATCCTGAAGAAGGTTTTTGATTAGTCGAGGATTCTGTTGGTCCTCAAGCACTGTAAGAGAACCGGAAAATCATACTTCAATGCTATACAACTAAGAAAAAAAAGGATATAATTGTAGCTAGCCTAGATTGTGCAGTGGTTTACAAATGATTGTTTCAGTTTGAGTTTGTTCAGACCAATTAAAATCAACTGAGATGAATGAACCCTATCTTTTTCTAGTTACAGATGTGTTTGGCAAGCACCAGCTCAGTTACTAGTTTGTGCAAAATAATTTCAGATTTAATATGAACAAAATCTTTATTTGGGGATCATTAGGCTGGGTGGGATAGGAGTGAAGGTAGTGCCCCACAATTATGATTCAGCTCATTTAAGCAGACCAAGGGATATTTCACACTGAGTTGGTAATAATTACCTGCCCGAAGACAATGTTCCACCTTTGGTAGTTGGCAAAGTTGTTTCAACTCTTCCTTCAACACCCCATTCCACTCCGCCAAGGTCACGCAAGTCCTGGACCTCCTCCACGCCAAATCCTAGCCACCTCTATTTACAGTCTGGAGGAAGAACACCTCATCTTCCACCTAGGGACCCTCCAACCAAAAAAGCATCAACACTGATTTCACCATTTTCCTCAAGTCCCCTCCCCTCACCTTATCCCAGATCCAACCCTCTAAGTCAGCACATCCCTCTAACTTCTTCCACCTCTTCATCTTCCTTCCCGCCTATCCGCTCTGACCTATCACCACCACTCCTCAACTGCATTTACCTATGACCTTCCTAACTACCTCCACACCCCCGCTTTCCCCCCAGCCCCAATCCCCTCCTATTTATCTCTCAGCTTCCCCCCCCCACCCCGAATATTCCTGATGAAGGGCTTATGCCTGAAACATTGACATTCCTGCTCCTCAGATGCTGCCTGACCTACTGTGCTTTGCCAGCACCACAGATTTTGACTCTCATTTCCAGCATCTGCAGTCCTCACTTTCTCAAAGTTGTTTCATTCCTTAGTAAAGGCTACTGGGACTTTTTTAAAAAAAAGGACTTGCATGGCATGAAACCTACCATAATATTTAGCTTCACTATTTAGAACTGCTACCTCTTTCAGAAGAGGCGTACTTTGATTATCCAATTACCCAAGAAAGAATTTACTGGCCAAGGTCTTTTTTTAAAATTTTGGATTCCCCTACCCTTTACAAGGCATAGGATTAAGGTGAGATGGGTAAGTTGTAAAAGGTGTAGGTTTCGTAATTGTTCCTATACCTAGAGATACTATACATATGAAGGTTGATTTTAGGTATGGCAAGATAAGGGAGCTGCAGGTTTACATAAGTAATGTACTACATTTTGTTAACATGTCAAGATTATACCAAAAAATGTAAAAAAAGTTATTTCTGCTTACAAATTAAGAAGTCATGAGGCAAGGACAAAATCCATAATTCAAGGCTAAAGACTGCCATAGTTACAGGAGAGAGCAAGAGAGAACGCGCGAGAGAGAGAGAGAGAGAGAGAGAGAGAGAGAGAGAGAGAGAGAGAGAGAGAGAGAGAGAGAGAGAGAGAGAGAGAGAGCGCACGATCATTTCAATAC